>NW_004444025.1:8654996-8656890 GCF_000243295.1 Trichechus manatus latirostris
CTACTCACCAAGGTAGAATGTAGAACATTGTCTTTATAAACTGTGTCATGCCAGTTGAGCCAGATGTTCCCAGAGACCATGGTCCCCACACCCCTCTACACAGCAATTCAGTCCCTCAGGGAGTTTGGATGTGTCTAGGGAGCTTCCATAACCTTTCCTTTTGCAAGTTGTGCTGGCTTCCCCAGTACTGTGTACTGTCTTACCCTTCACCAAAGTTACCACTTATCTATTATCTATTTAGCATCCCCCCACCACCACTCCCATCCCTCACAACCAAGAAAGATTATTACTTTTTGTGTGTAAACTTTTTCATGGGTTTTTACAATAGAGGTCTTATACAATATTTATCCTTCTGTGATTTATTTATTTCACTCAGCATAACTTTCTCCAGTTTCATCCATGTTATGAGGTTCTTCACAGATTCTTCATTGTTCTTTATGGTTGCATAATACCCCATTGTGTGTATGTACCGTAGTTTGTTTATCCATTCATCTGTTGATGGGTACCTAGGTTGGTTCCATCTTTTTGCTATTGTGAAACAAGGCTGCCATGAAAATCAGTGTGCATATGTCTATTCGTGTGACAGCTCTTATTTCTCTAGGATATTTTCCTAGGAGTGGGATTGCTGGATAGTATGGTATTTCTATTTCTAGCTTTCTAAGGAAGCACCATATCATTTTCCAAAATGGTTGTATAATTATGCATTTCCACGAGCAGTGCATAAGAGTTTTGATCTCCCCACAGACTCTCCAATGTTTGTTATTTCCAGTGTTTTTGATTCGTGACAGTAATGCCGGGGTGAGATGGTATCTTACTGTGGTTTTATTTTGCATTTCTCTAATGGCTTATGATCGAGAGCATTTCCTCATTTTTTTATTGGCCACTTGAATGTCTTCTTTGATGAAGTATCTGTTCATTTCCTTTGCCCATTTTTTAATTGGGTTATTTGTCTTTTTTTATAGAAGTGTTGATTTTCTTGTAGACTTATAGAGATTAGACCTTTGTCTGACTTGTAAGGCCCCCAAATTTTTTCTCAGTCTGTAGGTTCTCGTTTTGCTCTTTTGGTGAAGTCTTTTGATAAGCATAGGTGTTTGATTTTTAGAATATCCCAGTTATCTAGCTTATCTTCTGGTGTTTATGTGTTGTTGGTTATGGTTTGTATCCTGTTAATGCCATGTATTAGGACCTCTAGTATCGGTCCTATTTCTTCTTCTATGAACTTTATAGTTTTTGGCTTTATATTTAGGTCTTTGATCCATTTTGAATTAGTTTTTGTATATGGTGTGAGGTATGAGTCCTGTTTCATTTTCTTTGCAGATGGACATCCAGTTTTGCCAGCAACATTTGTTAAAAAGACTGTCTTTTCCCTATTTGATGGACTTTGGGCCCTTGTCGAAGATCAGGTAACCATAGGTGGATGGATTTACATCTGAGTTCTCAATTCTGTTCCATTGGTCAATGTGTCTGTCGTTGTACCAATACCAGGCTGTTTTGACTACTGTAGCTATATAGCAGGTTCTGAGGTAAGGTAGTGTGAGTCCTACTTTACTCTTCTTCAATAGTGCTTTACTTATTCGGGGCTTCTTCCCTTTCCATATAAAGTTAATGATTAGTTTTTCCATCTCTTTAAATAATGTTATTGGTATTTGGATCAAGATTGCATTGTATTTGTAAATTGCTTTGGGTAGAATTGTCATTTTCATTGTGTGGAATCTACCTATCCATGAGCATAGTATGTTTTTCCATTTATGCAGATCCCTTTGGATTTCTTGCAATAGTATTTTGTAGTTTTCTTTGTATAGGTCTTTTACATCCCTGGTCAGATTTATTCCTAAGTATTTTAATTTTTAGGGGCTACTGAAAATGGTATTGTTTTCCTGATTTCCTTTTCATC
>NW_004444025.1:8656990-8662531 GCF_000243295.1 Trichechus manatus latirostris
ATTATTCTTGGCTGGCAATTTTTTTCTTTCAAGATTTTATATATGTCATCCCATTGCCTTCTTACCTGCATGGTTTCTGCCAAATAATCTGAGCTTAATCTTATTGTTTCTTCTCTGTAGGTGTCTTTTCTTTTTTCTCGAGCTGCTCTCAGGATTCTTTGTTTGTCTTTGGTTTTGGCGAGTGTGATTATGATATGCCTTGGTGATGTTCTTTTGAGGTCTATCCTATATGGGGTTTGTTGAGCTTCTTGGATGGCCAACTTTTAGTCTTTCTTGATATTGGGGAAGTTTACTGTCAGCAATTCTTCAATGATCCTTTCTGTGTTTTCTGTTTTCTCCCCCTGTTTTGGAACTCTGATCACTTGCAAATTTTTGCTTTTGATTGTATCCCACATAATTCTGAAGGTCTCTTCATTTTTCTTCATTCTTTTTTTCTGATTTTTCCTCAGAGTTGTATCCAAGTGTTTGCCTTTAATGTTGCTTATTCTGTCTTCCATCATTTTAAACCTGCTCCTCAGCCCTTCTATGACATCATCCGTTTCTGAAATCTTGTTATCTATCTGTTGCATTTCTAATTGTTGTTTTGTATGAGTTCTAGTTGTGGATTTATTTTGGCATTTTGTTCCTGCATTTTTTTCATGAATTCTTCTACTTTTTGGCTGTAGTTTCCATGAATTTGTCTGCATTTTCCATGTATTTTTCTATTTTTTCCTCATTTTTGTCTGCTTTTTGCTTCAACTCTTGGATAACTGAATATTAGAGATTTGAATTCCATATCAGGTAGTTCAATTGGTTTTCTTCTACTAGAAACTCATCTGGTGTTTTATTTTGGACAGTTACTGGAACCATCTTGTCCTGTTTTTTAAATTTTGTTTTTTATTGTCTGCTGTCTTCGGGGCATTCGTTAGTTATTTTTCTAGTTTACTAATTGTAGATTTGTTTGTTTCATCCTGTTTTTTGTTTTGGCTATGTCTGAGAAGGCAGGCTGTGTTCTTTGTTATTTGCTCATCTGTGGGCACAGTACTTTTCACCTCCTTCTCCAATTGGTGGGGTCAATCACTCAGATAATGTACAGCATGGCAGATCCAGCTGAAGAGGAGTTGCTGGGATGGTTTGTTTGTGACACTTACTAAGACCACCAGAATAGGCCAGTAATCAGTGCAAGGCAGGTTCCAGTAGGCCGTACCTGGGCTGCTTGGTGGTGTGATGTTCAGCGCACAGTGCAGGTAGGCAGGATGGAGGGGGGAGATTGTGATGTGTGGAGCTAAGACAGGTATGTGAGAGAGGAGAGAGAGGAGAAGAACAGGAGCCAAAAACATAGAAACAAACAAAAAAGAGTGCCAGGGGATCTTGCCATTGTAATGAAGAGATGAGATACTATGAAATGGAGAAAAACAAAAAGTAGATGAAGAAGAAAAAAAAGATACATAATGAATAAATAAAAATTAGAAAGAAAAAAGAAAAGGAGAGCTCCCAGGGATCCCACTGGTGCAGCTATGAAGTCTGGGGTTGTTGTTCCCAGGCTGTGAAGTACAGCCTGGCTAGAAAGGGTAGAGGTGTCACTTAGCACCAGGTATTCAGGGGACAGGAATAGAAGGAAAGTATAGAGAGACTAGAAACTGAGTAAATGAAGAAAAACCAAAAGGGAAAAGGAGGGAAAAGAAAACAAAACAAATTAAAAAAAAAAAAGAAGAAGAAAATCCCCCCCACCAAAAAACAGAAAATTACAAACAAGAAAAAAGAAATGCCCTCAAGAATCCCTCTTTGCGTCTGCACAAACTGAGGGGGTAGGTCCGAAGCTACACGGTACTGCCCAGCTAGAACGGGCTCCTAATTCGAGAAGAGAAAAAGAAAACAAGTATACAAACAATTTAAAACAAAAGCCCCTGGATCCCACCAGGTTTGCAGCATGGGCTGGGAAGCAGTCTCATGTTCGAGCTGCATTTCACAGCCTTTCAGGAAGAAGCAAAGATGGCGCATGGACCCAGGTATTTGAGAGAAAGGAGGGGGAGGTGGTGAGAGGTAAGGAAGAAATCTAAACAACAGAAAAAAGCAACACCAGCAGCCAACAAATGACACTTCGAGAGCCGGCCAGTGTGGGCAGGTGGAATCCAAGTGACACTGGGGTAAAGCCAGAGCTTCCCGGCCAAGAGACTGTGGCCGCAGGAAGCAGAGGAGGCTGAGTGGGGGTGAAGATGGGCAGGCAGTGGGAAAGCATATATCACTGGTTACTGGTTGTTCTGTCTCCTGCTAGAAGCTTCATGAAGCTGCTTTCTCATACCCCCTGTTCACTGGTCTCTGATAGGAGTCCAAGATGGTGGATCTATGCTGCGGTAGTTGATAGGGGACCTCTGCAGGTATCTCTCTTCGGTCTCTGTTCTCTGTCATCTTCTTATTTCATTTGGTGCTTGGCTCAGTTCTTCATGTCTTCATTTGTTGCTTAGGGTTTCAGGATTGCCATTTTCTCTGTTTGGCTTAGTTTTTTGGATCTTTGCTGTGGAGGGATGGTGTGGTGCTTCTGCCTATAGTGCCATGTTGCCTGGAAGACCTGAAATGAAAATTTTAGTGGATGGATTTAAAAGCAAGTTGTAACCTTCAAGGGAAAAAAGTCAGTGAATTTTTGGAAAATGAATAAAAAAATCAGAACTCTAAGAATGGAGTGAAAAAGGATGGGGAAAAAGATAAATAGAACTCCAGTGGCCAGTGGGACAATGTCAAGTGGCTTTATGTAAGTGTAGCTGCAATATCAGAAGAAAGGAGAGACATAATGAAGCAGAAAAAAATACTTGAAGAAATAATGACTTCAAATTTTCTAATTTGATAAAACAAACAAAATACCAACTACTTATACATCCAACAAGTTCAGCAAAATCCATGCAAGATAAATGTAAAGAAAACCACACCTAGTCACATCTTAATCAAACTCCAGAAGAACCAGAAATAAAGAGAGAAATCTTTTCAGATGCCATAGAGGAACTATGATACCAATGATGGCTGACTTTCCCCTCAGAAACAATAAAGGCCAGTAAATGATGGGATGGCATCTATAAAGTGCTGAAGGGGGAAAAAGTGTCAACTTAAAATGCAAAGGAAATAATAATTTTTAAGGCAAAAGTTACATTGTATTCTCATAATATTTTCCCTTCCCCAATCCAGCCCATTAAATTTGCTGATCTCAGCATTGGTTTGGAAAGAACATTTCTTATTTCTGAAATCCTGAACAGTTTACAGGATTTTACTGAAGAGGACAGATTTATGGGAGGAGTTGGAGATAGGAGAAAAGAGAATGACAGAGAGCAAGGGAGGGAGAGATTGTGGAAGACACGGAGGTTTTTGAACCACATATTAGGGACCTAAGACCTAATAGCTCTCTAAACATTAATGGTTGAGAATTGTGGTGAAGGGGATTAGACTCTAGGCACAAGTGATTCCAACAGCCTCGGTGAAATTGCAAATGTTATTTAATTTTCATAATAAGTCTATGAGACAGATACTATTATTATCCACATTTTTTGATTGTGAACACTGAAGGGCAGAGAAGTTAAATAATTTGTTCAAAATCAGATAGCTATAACTGGCTAATGGATCTTGGTTTAGTAATTTTTTTTAATAGCATAATATTAATAGAAAAATAAGTGAACAGGAAGTATATAGATTCCTCTGAAAAGTCGGCATCATTGGGATCAATATATAATGACTGTTTGGAACAAAAGGAGCCCTGGTAGCACAGTTGTTAAAATGCTTGGCTCCTATCCGAAAAGTTGGCAGTTCATCTGCTTTGATAGAGATTGCAGTTTTGGAAACTATGGGGGAAGTTCTACTTTGTCCTATAGGGTCACCATAAGTTGGAATGGACTTGAAAGCAAAGACTTATTTGGAACAAAATATCAATTTAAATATGTATGTTTCATATTTAAATGCAATTGCATTACTTTATAATAATATTTCAAATTATCTTATATCCCCCCACTCCATCTACCAAAATACCCTGATATTATCAACAACTAATAATCTCTTTAGTTATATGCATGCATTTTATTTTCTACATTGGGTATTTTCTTCCTTTACAGATAGGTTTGCCTTACCTAAACTTTTAGTTCTAACAATTAACCAAATGATTTTAAAAATAAGAGAAACATGAGCCTAGAAGCCTAAATATTTGATAAATAATTTTAAAGGATTATTAGCATGTTGATTTTGTTTCTTTAATATCAAAGATAATGAGATTTAAAATACTTATTGTTCTCTTCTAAAGTATGTTTACTCTTATGTTTAATATAACTGAAACTGATCTCTGCTAGACAGGAATAATCTAATCATTTACAGCTGAGAATACTTAACCATTGTTGAATATAATTGAGTAAGAAATAAATAATAAAAATGATTAACAACTTGGACAAAAATTCATTTCAAATACTTATTTTTAAACACCAAACATTACTATGTTATTGTCTTCTGAAAGTTAGTGATACAATCCTTATGAACACAATAGAAGTTTGTTTCATTTCTTAGAAGTCATAGAATTTACAAGTACATTCTATTATGAAAAACTATTTGCTTTTAACTAATTACAGTTAATGCAAAATCATTATTAAGAAAAAAATGTATGAGAAATACTAGGTCGTATTACCTAATCCGAACATATACAATCCAGTAAAATTGTTGAAATATAAATCCATGAATTCTGTGTGTGTGTGTAAACCTTTTCTTGGGTTTTTATAATAGTGGTCTCATACAATATTTGTCCTTTTGTGATTGACTTATTTCACTCAGCAGAATGCCATCCAGATTCATCCATGTTGTGAAATGTTTCGTGGATTCATCAATGTTTTTTAACTCTGCATAGTATTCCAGTATGTGTATGTACCATAATGAGTTTATCCATTCATCTGTTATGGGCACTTAGGTTGTTTCCATATTTTTGCCGTTGTGAGTAGTGCTGCAACAAACATGGGTGTGTATATATCTATTCATGTGATGGCTCTTATTTCTCCTGGATATATTCCTTGGAGTGGGATTGCTACATAGTATGATATTTCTGTTTCTATTTTTTTAAGGAGGTGCAAACCCATGAATTTTATTATCAAAATATTACAGGCATTTTTGAGTGTTAATCATGTGCTAAAAACTTTGCTAGGTTCTCAAATACTAAATCAATTTCTTACAATGCTGGATCATGAGATTAATTTAATACATCTCTCTAGATCCAAGATCATAATTATTGATGTCTATGGAGCTCTAGTGGCACAGAGGTTAAGAACTCGGCTGCTAACCAAAATATCGGCTGTTCGAATCCACCAACCCCTCCTTGGAAACCCTATGGGGCAGATCTACTCTGTTCTATAAGGTCACTATGAGTTGGAATCAACTTGATGGCAAAATTTTTTTTTAATTGTAAAAATATATTATGGAATATGTATCAGTGGCTTAATATAACAAATATTTATTTTCTTGCAGTTCTGAAAGTCAGGAGTTTAAAATGGGTCTTGAGACTCCGGCAAAATGGCGCTCTAGGCAGAAGCACCACGCCGTCCCTCCACA
>NW_004444025.1:8671318-8753288 GCF_000243295.1 Trichechus manatus latirostris
CTATGTGTATTTTCACCAAAAAAAAAGGTTGAGAAGTTAGAGGGTTAATATGTTGTGGGGTTGTTAACCAATGTCATAAAACAACCTGTGTACTACTGTTTCATGAGAAACTATTTGTTCTGTAAGCCTTCACCTGTAGTACAATAAATAAATAAATAAAATGGGTCTTATGGTAAAATCGAAGGATCAACAAATACGCATTCCTTCTGAAGGCTCTAGGGGAGAATCTTTTCCTTGTCTTTTCCAGCTTCTATAGGCTACTGTGAAAACCCTGGTGGCATAGTGGTTAAGAGCTACTGCTGCTAACCAAAAGGTCAGCAGTTCAAATCCACCATAGGGTTACTGTGGAAACCTTGTGGGGCAGTTGTACTCTGTCCTATAGGGTTGTTATGAGTCAGAATCGACTTGACGGCAATGGGTTTGGTTTTTTTTTTTTTTTTTTTTTTTGTATAGGCTACTGCATTCCTTTGTTCATGGGCACCTTTATGCAATGACAATGTTCAGAGCTCTGCTTGCTTAGTAACAGCTCCTCTGACTCTGGCTTTCCTGTCTCTGTCTTTCCCACATAAGTAGCTTTGTGAGTACACTGGGCACACCAGGATAATTTTCACATCTTAAAGCCGTTAATGTAATCACATCTGCAAAATCCTTTTTGTCAAGTAAGGTAACATTGACAGTTCTGGGATTAGGATGAGGACATCTTTTGGGGTCCATTATACTGACCACAAAACAAGATTGTTATTAAAAATGTCAATTTCTCATATTATCAAATAAGATATATCCTTATAATCAAGCAGTATAATTGGGATAAAATCACTTTCTGAGGAAATGAGGGCATACATGTTATATTAACCCTTGCACAAAGATTCTCTTTCCAAGATTCTCTTGGAAATGATCCTTCAGGGGGAAATTAGATTATAACAAGTGAAAGGCACCTTATGTGACGTCAATTTGTTGAATAATATTTTTTTTCAGCTTTACTCTTTGTAGGTTTGATATTTCTATCATTTTTACTTTAAGTGACTGTTTATCAAAGGTGAGTCTTTCTTTGTAGCAAAAGTATTGTTCAGATCTTCAATTAAATCACAATTGAACATTCTATTTTGAACCAAGTAATTTTATAACCAAGAAGTCAACTGTGGTTTGTGAAATGTTATTCATTCATTCATTTTTTTTTTCTATTAATCAACAATAATATTGGACAATCCATCAACAGTTTTATTGATCACTTTTTTCTCAAGAACTAAAATTCCTTATTTTTTGCTTCTCTGATTATAAACACAGTACCAGCTCTTTTAAAACATTCAAATAATGCAAAAGTGTAAAAAAGTAGAAAATAAATCACCCAATAATTTCACCTATTACTGAAGTGCTACTGTCAGCTATTTAAAAAGTGGACTCAGGCATACACACCCTCTCATTCTTGGGAATCTTTGGCCTATAGCCTAGGAGATAATAGGATTTCACTGAAAAGCCAGTTTACTCAATTATATTGGGCCCAAATATTAGTATTTGAACATCAATCTCAACAAAATAGGTGGAAATTCCTTCATAGTTGTCTACTCAACAATAAATTAATAAATCTTATGTGCAATATGCCCACTGTTACGTGACGCATTTTGGTTTTCTGTGTATTGCCTGCTTTGATAGCAAGTAGAGGTGGCAAAGGTGGGAAGAGACACTGTACCCACACATGCCAAACAGGGCAGCTTCACAGCTGTGAAAAGCATCTGAGAATCACCAATGTTTCCTCTGGTTAAAAATACTGTACTACATACCTTTGCATAATTTATCTTTTTAATTAGGGCACATTTTTAGAAGGGTAGGATCAGAAGATATTTTTAATCTATATATAATCATTTCCATATGGTCATCAGAAAAGGTTTTAACCTTTAAAATTCTCCCAACGTGTTGTGAGTGTGACTATTTTCCTGCACTGTACTGTATTATTCATTGTCACTAATTTTTAAAAGTCAGATACATTGTTAATACTCCAGAAGCTTTATTAAAAGTTTTCATAAAGTATTTTAAAATTCAATTCTTTTTAGAAGAAAATACTTTTTTTTCATATTCAAAGAAAATCTAGTTATGACCAAACTTGATTTAGGTCAAAGATTACAGCCTTCAGAATGGATTATTCCAGAATGTGAAGAAAATTAAAATTCTTACAACTGGACTGATGACCAACACCATACTAAATGGAGAAAAAATTGAAATTATCAACAATTTTATTCTACTTGTATCAACATTCAACGCCCATGGAAGCAGTGGTCAAAAAATCAAGTGATGTTTTGCATTGGGCATATCTGCTGCAAAAGACCTCTTTAATGTGTTAAAAAGCAGAGATATCGCTTTGATTACTGAGGTGGGTCTGACCCAAGTCAAGGCCTTTTCAGTCACCTCATATGCACATGAAAGCTAGATAATGAAAAAGAAAGATACAAGAAGAATTTATGAGTTTGAACTGTGGTGTTGGTGAAGACTATTGAATGTACCATGGACTGCAAGAAGAATGAACAAATCAGATTCAGAAAAAATACAACCATAATGCTACTTAGAAGCAAAGGTGGAGAGACTTCAGTTTGCTTGCTTTGGACTCGTCATCAAAAAAGACCAATTGCTAGAAAAGGACATCATGTTTGGGAAAGTAGAAGGTCAGTAAAAATGAGGTAAACCCTGCATGAGAAGAAATGACACAATAGCCGCAACAATAAACTCAAACATACCCATCATGAAGACGGCACTGGATCGGCAACATTTCATTCTGTTATACATAACGTCGCTGTGATTCAGAGCCAGCTCAATGGCAACCAACAACAACAGACTAGATTTGAACAGCAGGGAACAAAGTGACTTACTTTTATGAAGAAATCAGTGAAGTGTTAACATTGTGTGTGCATGTGTGTGTGCGTGTGTCTATATAAATCACCAAAAATCTGAGACCTGAGTTATAGTCCAAGTTTTATGCGGCATGGCCAGAGCCTCCGGAGAGCTATTATGGCACTAATTTTGCCAAGTTTCCGAAAAGGATCAGTGTATATAACAGAGTATTGAGTTTATCATTTTTTCAACACATCTTTATTGTGCATCATCAAATAAGTACAACTCATTTACATTGCATTATAGAAATGTGATTCTTAGAATCATAGTTTCTTTTGTTTAAATGGTCCAAAAGAAAGAAAGCAAAAACAAATTGCCAAAGAAATGTGTACCATTTAGTAGACAGAAATGTAAATACATTAACCATCACAGGCTGGTATGATAACTTTTTACATTCCTAACAACTATAATTCCCAAATAAAACATATATGATTTCTTGAAAGATTTAAAACAAAACTTCCAATAGTTATAGCCTTAATATTAATTGTTACATCCCATAGGTTATAAAAATATAAATATTTCTCCTTAACATCAGAATATTACTAAAGATATTTTTACACCCTTCAGTGAAACAACGGACTGTGAAGACATTACTTCCCAGCTACACTTGTGGATAGGGATGCTCATGTGATCAAATACTGATCAAAGGGATCTAAGGGCCAGATGAAACTTCCATAAAATCTCTTTAAATCAGGGCGGAATGAATTTTGCCTTTTATTTTCCACTTCATCTTGTTCAGAATAAAAATTCAATGCTAGAAGTGAACAGCCGACTTGCAACCAGGAAGAGATCAGTCTGAGGACAAACCCACAGACTAACAGTGGTTGAGCAGAAAGAGATTGGGACTAAATCACTGATGGCATTGGCACTTCCAGACTTTCTTGTTATGTGAGAAAAGTAACCCCTAACTTGATTAAAGCACTATTATTTGGGCTGTCAATTACAGTCAATCAACATAAATCTTAACAGATACAACACCAAAAAAAAATAAAAAATAAAAACTCACTGAACTCTGCCTTCTCTCTCGATTCCTGTTGCCTTCTGCCTGAGAGTTTCATTCACTCTAGAATTGTAAATCTGGCCACAGACTTTTAGGGAAGAAGTTTACTTAAAAAATGTACTTCATTTTGCAATAGTATGAGTTTTATTTAGTTTTATTTTCTGATAAATATTCTTCACTATGGAGATTGAAGGAAAGTTGCAAAACATAGTGGAAAGAACGAAACACTGGGATCAAATTCTCAGTGTTGACCTAAGATTTACTATTGAATATTTTGAGACTGCAAGATAATCTTTCATCACCCTGGGTCTCAGTTTCCTCATCTGTGAAATTATGGGGTCTCTTCTAGATCTAATGCTATAGAAATGCAGCCTTCAGGATGGATTACACCTCACCATAAAGCAGACAAAAATCCCCACAACTGGACCAATAAGTAACATCATGATAAACAGAGAAAATATTGAAGTTGTCAAGGATTTCATTTTACTTGATCCACAATCAACGCCCATGGAAGCAGCAGTCAGTAAATCAAATAACATACTGCACTGGGCAAATCTGCTGCAAAAGACATCTTTAAACTGTTGAAAAACAAAGATGTCACCCTAAAGACTAAAGTGCGCCTGACTCAAGCCATGGTGTTTTCAGTCACCACATATGCATGTTAAAGCTGGATGATGAGTAAGGAAGACCTAAGAAAAATTGATGCCTTTGAATTGTGGTGTTGGAGAAGAACACTGAATATACTATGGACTGCCAAAAGAATAAACAAATCTGTTTTGGAAGAAGTACAACCAGAATGCTGCTTAGAAGCAAGGATGGTGAGACTTCATCTCATATACTTTGGACATGGTTTCAGGATGAATGAGTCCCTGAAGAGGGACATTATCTTAGCTACCTAGGGCTGCTACAACAGAAATACCACAAGTGGATGGCTTTAACAAAGAGAAATTTATTTTCTCACAGTCTAGTAGGCTAGAAGTCCAAATTCAGGGTGTCAGCTACAGGGGAAGGCTTTCTCTCTCTGTTGGCTCTGGAAGAAGGTCCTTGTCATCAATCTTCCACTGGACTTGGTGCTTCTCTGCACAGGAACCTCGGGTCCAAAGGATGTGCTCTACTCCAGGCACTGCTTTCTTGGTAGTATGAGGTTCTCCTGTCTCTCTGCTCAATTCTCTCTTTTATATCTTAAAAGAAATTGGCTTAAGACACAATATAATCTTGTCAATCTCATCAACATAACTGCCACTAATCCATCTCATTAATATCACAGTGATATGATTGAGAACGCATAGGAAAATCACATTAGATGAAAAATGGTGGACAATCATACAATACTGAGAGTCATGACCTAGTCAAGTTGACAGATATTTTTTGGGGTGGAATTCAATCCATGACATTCCACCCTTTGGCCTCCAAAAACTCATGTCCTTGCCACATGTAAAACACATTCACCTCATCATATCATAGCAAAAGTCTTAATTCAACTCCAAATTCAAAATCCAAAAATTCCTCTTCATCTGTGAAATCTAGAATACAAGTTATCTTCTTCCAAAGGTACAATGGCAGAACAGGTACAAGCTAGACATTTCCATTACAAATGGGAGAAACTGGAGAGAAACAAGGGATAACAGGCACCAAGCAAGTCAGCAGAACACGTTACATTAGCCCTCAAGGCTTGAAAATAATCCTCTGTTCTCTGAAACCATTTACACAATAGCCCTGTCCTCAAGACTCTAGGTATTAGCCACACTCTCTGGATTCTGAGTGGCAGCCCCTTGGCCCTGGGCTTCAACCCTGCCTTCCAGGCCCACTGGAACAGCAACTCCGTCCCATCAGCTTTAGGCACACCATTCTCCTAGTCCATCGGAGTGGCAACTCCACGCTTAGAAACACCAGAGGCCATGGCTCCACTCTATGAAAGCCCAGAGGTCGTGGCCATACCTTTTGAGACTGAGGCAGCTTGGCTTCCTGTGTTCCTTGTTTGTTCAGCTTCTGCTTCCTGGTTCCTTGACATCTTGGCCCTCAGGCCTCACGCCCACATCTGCTCTGCTGGGGCAGGTGTTCCAAAGCTCTGTAGTTCTACTGATAAGTGCTTGGAGGTACCGCACCCTGCCAGTAAACTTCGGCCAGAAGGCACTCAGCTCTCTTGCTCCATAGGTCAGCAAGCCTAACTCCACTGATAAGTGCCTGGAGGCACCCCACTCCTGGTACCAAATTCTGTCTTAGTTATCTAGGGCTGCTATAACAGAAATACCACAAATGGATGGCTTTAACAAAGAGAAATTTATTTTCTAAAAGTCTAGTAGGCTAGAAGACCAAATTCAGGGCATCAACTCCAGGGGGCTTTCTCTCTCTGTCAGTTCTGGAGGAAAGTCCTTGTCATCAATCTTCCCCTGGACTAGGAGATTCTCTGCACAGGAACCTCAGGTCCAAAGGATGCACTCTGCTCCCGGCACTGCTTTCTTGGTGGTATGAGTTCCCCCTGTCTCTCTGCTCACTTCTCTCTTTTATATCTCAAAAGAATTGGCTTAAGACACCATCTAATCTTGTAGATTTCATCAACATAACTGTTGCTAATCCATCTCGTTAACATCATAGTGATAGGATTTACAACACATAGGAAAATCACATCAGATGACAAAATGGTGGACAATCGCACAATACTGGGAGTCATGACCTAGTGAAGTTGACAGGTTTTTGGGGGGACACAATTCAATCCATGACAGACATCATGTTTGGTTAAGTAGAAGGTTAGAGAAAAAGTAGAAGACCCTTAAGGAGATGGATTAACACAGTGGCTGCAATAATAGGCTCGAACATAGCAACAATTTCAAGGATGCCGCAGGACTGGGCAGTGTTTTGTTCTCTTGGATATAGGGGTTGCTATGAGTCAAAACCAAGTCAGTAGCACCTAACAACAAGAAAAGTGCAACATGGAAACATGCTGTGTCTGACACCTTGTACTGTTGCATGTAGTTTACATAAAGAATGAGACAGTGGAATCACATTAGCCCAGATTAGTCAAGTTTAATTCAGATATGGTTACTCCTTCTCTCTTCCCTTCCCACACAAAACATGCTGATATGGATTTATGTGAAATACTGAGCACATTTTATTCACCAGGCTGGGGAGCTATTCTAACATTTGCTAATAACACTTGATATCATCAATTAGTGATTTTTCTAAACTACTGCTGGTAGATCCGATTGTCCTTGCTTCGTCTATTTCTAGCATGTGGTCACAATGACCTGAGGCAACATCTTTGTTGTTGAAGGTGAAAAGTTATGGGACGTTATTTGTCATATTCAAAAGAAGTGAAAAATTGAAATTAAACAAAAAAACTAAGACAAATACCCTGAGTCACCCTGGAAGCTAGTTTTCAATACTCCATTCCAGAAATAACATGCTGTTGCCTTATTAAGTAGCAATTATGCTGCTGGAAAAATAAACTCCATAAGGGCAGGGATTTTTAACGTTTTGAACACCGCTATATGCCAAATGCTGAGGACGTTGTGTGGCACAGAATAGACGTTCAGTAAATAGTTTACTAGAATTTAATACAAATAATTCAGTTCTTATAGAGTCTTTGGCAAACAATGTTGCATTTAGGGCAGATAATCTGAATTTAAAACCGCAACCTTTTTTCTTACTAAGCAGAACATTGACCTTCCTATGGAATATAAAACAAATATTTTGAGAATATATTAAATATGTTTTTCTGATTTTTTTCTCTTTAGAGTCACTGGGAGTAAAAGTATTACAACAAATTGTTAAATGAGCAAACAAATCCATACATTGTACCTTCTTCAGTTGCTAACTCTGCACCTATGCTGGCAGCAAGAACTTAGCTCAAATACACGGCACAAGTGGGACAGTGTGAGAAAGAGCAAGATTTGGCTGACCTTGTCTCTCAGAGAAAGGGCAGCGTTGCGGTCAAGGTTCTGCAAGGTTCTTTGCGTCATCTGGAGGAGGAAAACTGACTTGATGAGAGCCGTCCCTGGGACATGACGTGTTATCCAACTTTTGAGCCACTTCTGTGAGTGGAATGGACAGAGAAGTAAGAGCACTGGTTGGAATTTATTTTTTTTTCAAATTAAGCATTGACTATGATGAAAATAATATGGTAAAATTTAGCAAAATAAAGTAAATCAAAACGGAACCATTGTAAGCTGCATTTTCCTATTATTTTGGGAGACATGCAACTAGGATTAAAATATGGTTTAACCCCTGTGGCTGTCAAGTCAATTATGACTCATAGCAACTGTGTAAGATAGAGTAGAATTGCTTCATAGCGTCTCCAAGGCTGTAATCTTTACGGAAACAGACTGCCACATCTTTCTTCCAAAGAGCTGCTAGTAGGTTCAAATCACCAACTTTTCAGTTAGCAGCCTAGCACTTTAACTGCTATGCCATCAGGACTCCTTGAAATAATGGTTTAATAGCTTATTAATTCCAAAGGATCTAGACTAAAATAAACTTTCCTGTTGTAAAATGGCAGGAGTAGTACTAGTGTCATCAGTATCTGTCTAACTTCAGGAGGGATAATGATCAGGATCAGCCCAAAGCTGATTCTCATGAGGTAGAGGTCAGACATACCTCCACCCTCCAACCTTTTTACCAATTCTGACACCAACCATCGGCCCCATGACACTCTCTACTTGTCTGCTGGGTTCAATAGTCTGTTGCAATGGCCACATGGAGCTCGTAGACCATACTTACAGTTAAGGAACAGGGTACAACTCAGGGTCTGGATCAACAGGCTATAACTCAGGAATCAGAATCAGGAAGCATGTGGGCAGAATCTCCCTTCTTCAGTGCAGGATACCTCTCTCAGCTCCTCTCAACCTTGCAGGTCTTCTCTCAGACCCCTGAGGACAGGCTCCTGGCAGCCCTGCCATCTGTTACTGCTGGCTCTGCTGCTGGGCTCCTTCCAAGCCTGTCACCACCAGCTCTGCCACTGGGCCCCTTCCAGGCCTCTTGCTGTCTGCAGTGTTATAGCCCTTGACCCGTGTGTGTCCTTGCTTCCTCCTGCTGCTTCTCTTCTGGCTTCTTTCTGTCTGCAAAACCTCTGTAGGGCTGGCTGCATATATATACACAATTCCTTATCAGTTTCAAAGCATGGCATTCCTACCAGAGCCACAGACTGACCAATCCCCCCTTGGTAAGCCACAGACACTTCATTTGCCTAGTAGGCGTGGCTGGGTTACAACTCACCTCGTTTGCATAATCTACTGACCAATTCCTGCAACATGCATACCAATCACAGAGCAGGCTGCAGCCCAGGATCAGACAAAAATTATCAAACCAAATTGTATACAGCTTACCCAGGAAACATCAATTAACCTGGACAAAAGTAACAAATCCTCTGGGGTAGAAAACTAGGGCAAAGGTAACTTCTTAGGATTTAGGGGAAAAAATCTATCAAGCTGTTTTTCCAAAGAACCAAGGCAAAAGGCCATATAAAGGAACTCATTTCAGCACACTTGTTCTATAGTGGAAGTAGATTGGATTTACTTAAAAATTTTCATCTCTGGGCACTCTACTAGATGTGTCATAATAAAGCATCTAAATTCTTTTAATAAAATCCTTTTTATTTGACACTTTAATACAAAAAGTAGTAACACCACAAACGTATATAAAGCAGATGACCAAGATTTTTTCATTTTGAAATAATAATAAAGAACAAAGGAAAAAAGTACTTTGTGATCAGTGTTATTTCTGATTGAAATACGAGACTAGACAGCAAGAGCAACATAGGTGTCTAAATCTTTTTGCAGAATTGTCCCTTTATTAGCATTATTACCTTACCACAGCCAATACTCGCCTGGTTAATCTAGTGCCTGCCTGTCCCTCAGGCTTCTTCTCCCACTTCTCTCCCCCTCCAATCACACTGACTTTCTTGCACCTCTTGAACACATCAAACACACTGTGTCTGATGGTGTTTTCATTCTTTGGTGTTGCTATCTCTGGTGACAACGTTATTCACTCTTTTATCTTCAGATTTTACCCCCTTATCTAGTTCCAGGCTGTCCTCAAATATCACCTCATCAGTAAAGCGCTCACCTACTGCCATACCTTGAGCAGCGTTCTCTCTCACTTTTGAATTCCTGGGTGGGTGTTATTATTCTTCAAATCACTTATCACTACCTTATGTATCTGTTTGCTTCTTAGCATTCTTGTTTCTAGAATATAAGCTCTAGGAGAGTTTCATTCTGTTCTCTTCACTGCATATCCCAACATCTAGAAGTGGTTGCTCATCAAATGTTAGTGAATGACTAAATGATCATGCACGTGAATGAAAGTAAAGCTGTTTCTTCAGCCTTAATAGCCAGGGTGCTACCTTACCCTCTGTGATCTCTCCGTCTCAAAGAGTTTTCTTTCAGACAGTTCTCTCCCATTTCAGTGTCACCCTCGGACATCTTCTGTCCCTAAGTTTTGACATTGCAGCTCAGTTTTATGGAGAACCCAGCTTCAGAGGACAATCCTATGAGACATGCAGAAGCCTACCTAAGCAGATGAAGGCTTTATGCTGCGCTAAAAAGACTATCAATGTGATTCTGTTATTTTTTTACATTATATCAATCTCCTAAATTTATATAAACCACATCTCACTGTAAGTCTCTGCTGGTTCAGATAACTCCTTTGCCTGCAGACCGTAATTACTGATTGCAAGGTTCCTTCTCAAATGCTACATCGCGTGCTGAGTAAACCAAGTATCTGACGAGGCCATTCACTTCAATGGGGGACGGGGAAGAGGGAAGAAGATGCTACGGCTCTGCTCTGAATGGATTTTGACTATCTGCCTCACTCTTCCTCAAATAATTCCATCCCAGCTGTTCTGAGTCTTTTTTTTTTTTTTTCTTTTTTTTGGAATCTACAATATCAGAATCAACGTTGGTATTGATATTAAAATGTCTCAGGGATTTGTGTTTCAAAGGATGAAGAGAAGAGATTTTGGAATAGTATAAAACATGTGTGTGATTCCTGATTCTTCTACTTACTAACTGAAATTAAGCAAGTCATTTTAAATGCCTGGATACTGTTTCTTCATCTGTTAAGCTCTGGTCATAATACTTCATAGGAATATTGTGATAAATATATGAAATAATGTATGTGAAGTATCTGGAGCATAGTTGGTGCCAAGGAAATATTACATGTTAATAATTTATCAGTTTCATAAGGTTTCTGATTGTGACAGAAATGATGAGAAAAGAAGCGAAAGTTAAAAAGGAAGCGAGATAGCAAATGAAAAAAAAAAGAATGAATAAAAAAGGGAAAATTCACATACACGGATAAAAGCACTGAGCAGAAGCATGGGATCAGAGAGTGACTCTGTTATCTATGCTAGAAAGTGAGCTACAATTCTTATATCCTAGGATCAAGAATGCAAGAAGGGATTAGAGGATGTGATGACACTGTTCTTAGACATGTAAATAATCTGAATTCACAAAATTAGTTTTGGAAAATATTAAGAAAATAGTTATAAATTTGTTATTATTATGGATTATTATTATTATAAATTCTTATACTAATAATTATTAGGAATTAATCAATACTTAGTAAAGTTGAAATTATAAAAATGATCATTATACTGGAATAATCATTAATCCTTTACAATATATATGAAATTCTCAAAGGAGAAAGATGTTACCCCTTCAAAAGTGTAATAGTATATTATTAAACTTAAAGCAAATTTTAAACAAAATATTCACAAATACATTATTTCTGTAAGACAAACAACAAAAGACACATTTAATTAATTTTTCTGAACCTTGTACTAATCCTTCTGAACCTTGTCCATTGGCCACTGGTTCCTCATCCGGCCTCACTTATTTCTCCTATTACAAAATAAGGAGTCCCTGTGTAGTGCAAATGGCTAAGTGCTGGATTACTAACTGAAAAGTTGGCAGTTCAAACCCACCCAGAGGTGCCTCAGAAGTAAGACCTTGTGATCTGCTTCCAAACAGTCGCAGCCTTGAAAACCCTATGGAATACAGTTCTTTGCAGACATGGGATCATCATGAGTTGGAATTGACTCGATGGCAACTAATGAAAACAATCTTACAAAATAAGTTCCATTTACACTGAACTTTGTGTTCCTGTGATGGACCATTCTCACTTTCATCAGCAAATGGAAAAGTTCTTAAATCTTTCCCTAAACACATTCTTCAGGATGGCTTCCTTAACTTCTCTAGCTTGGGTTGTGTGCTTCTGTCTTTGTTCTCACCGCACAAACATTCAAGACTCTTCCAACTACAGCACCTACAACACTGTGATTGTTGACCTAGTAGACTCTCCACTCACTGTTGTTTTTGAGTGCTGTCGAGTTGATTTCAACTTATAGCAACAACATGTGACAGTAGAGCTGCCACATAGGGTTTTCTAGGCTGTAATCTTTATGGGAGCGGATCACCAGGTTTTGCTCCCACAGAGTTGCTGTGTGGGTTTGAACTGCCAACCTTTTGGTTAGCAGCCTAGCACTTAACTGTTTCCCCACCAGCGCTCCTCTTCCACCCACTAAGACAACAAATTCCTTAAGGTGGAGGACTACAACTTTGTTGCTAACACGTAGATCATAAATGTCTGACTCAAAAATATCAAAAAGATGAACCTGGGTAGGAAATGGAAATTAGAAATGTGTTCTTATAGGATAAGAAATTCTGAAATCTATCTATCTGTCTGTCTGTCCATCTGTCCGTCCATTGGTCCATCCTTCTGTCTATCTATCCATCTACTTACTTACCTACCTTCCTATCTACCTTTCTACCTACCTACCTACTTACACCCCTACCTCCCTATCTGTCTTTCTGTCTATCTACCTACCTACCTACCTCTCTATGTATCTATTGATTTATCTATGTATCTATATATCTATCATCTATCTCTACAAATTTTGCAATAGCATATGTTTTTGAAAATACGATAAGAGAATGTCACCTAGTCTTGCCTCTTCTTCAAGATCAGGGAAGTTTCCCTCAGAAAGTCTGTGCGTAAAGCTGTATAATAATTGTCATTACTGTGCAATGTATCATAATTTTACAACACAGGCATACCTCAGAGATATTGTGGGTTCAGTTCCAGACCACAGCTATAAAGTGTGTCACACAAACTTTTTGGTTTCCCAGTGTACATAAAAGTTATGTTTACACTATACTGTAGTCTATTAAGTGTGCAATAGCATTCTGTCTAAAAAAATCAATGTACACACCTCAATTAAGAAACACATTACTGCTAAAAAATGTTAGCCAACATCTGAACCTTCAGCAAGTTGTAATCTTCTTGCTGATGGAGGGTCCTCCCTCGATGTTGATGGCTGCTGATTGATCAGGGAGGAAGTGGTTGCTGAAGGTTGGGGTGGCTGTGGCAATTTCTTAATATAAGACAACAATGAAGTTTGCTGCATTAATTGACTCTCCCTTTCACAAAAGAGTTCTCTGTAGCATGTGATGCTGTTTGACGGCATTTTACCCACAGTAGAACTTCTTTCAAAATTGGAGTCAGTCCTCTCAAACCCTGCCTCTGCTTTATTAACTAAGTTTATGTAATATTCTAAATCCTTTGTTGTCATTTCAACAATGTTTACAGCGTCTTCACCAGGACTAGATTCCATCTCAAGAACCTACTGTCTTTGCTCATCCAAAAGAAGCAAGTCCTCATTATGTTAAAGTTTTACTATGAGGTTGCAGCAATTCAGTCACATCTTCAGGTTCCACATCCAATTCCAGTTCTCTTGCTGTTTCCACCACATCTGCAGTTACTTCCCCCACTGAAGTCTTGAACCCCTCAAAGTCATCCTTGAGGGTTGGAATCAACTTCTTCCAAATTCCTGTTGATGTTGATATTTTGACCTCCTCTCATGAATCATGAATGTTCTTAATGGCATCGAGAACGGTGAATCCTTTCCGGAAGGTTTTCAGTTTACTTTGCCCAGATCCATCAGAGGAATCACTACCCATGGAATCTATAGCCTCACAAAATGTATTTCTTAATTAATAAGACTTGAAAGCCGAAATTACTCCTTGATCCATGGGCTGCAGAATGGCTGTTGTATTAGCAGCCATGAAAACAACATTAATCTCTTTGTACAACTCCATCAGAGCTCTTGGGTGACCAGGTGCATTGTCAAAGAACAGTAATATTTTGGAAGGAATCTTTTTTACTGAGCAGTAAGTCTCAACAGTGGCTTAAAATATTCAGTAAACCGTGTTGTTAAACAGATGTGCTGTCATCCAGGCTTTGTTGTCCATTTGTAGAGTACAGGCAGAGTAGCTTTACCATAATTCTTTAGGGCCCTGAATTTTTGGAATGGTAAATGAGCATTGGATTCAACTTAAAGTCACCAGCTGCATTAGCCCCTGACAAGAGAGTCAGCCTGTCCTTTGAAGCTTTGAAGCCAGACATTAACTTCCCTACTCTAGCTGTGAAAGTCCTAGAGGGCATCATCTTCCAATATAAAGCTGTTTCATCTACACTGAAAGTCTTTTGTCTAGTACAGCCTCCGTCATCAAATTGTCTTAGCCAGATCTTTTGGATCACTTGCTGCAGCTTCTGCATCAGCACTTGCTGCTTCATCTTGCACTCTTATGTTATGGAGACGGCTTCTTTCCTTAAACCTCGATAGCCAACTTCTGCTAGCTTCAAATTTTTCTTCTGCAGCTTCCTTACCTCTCTCAGCCTTCATATAACTGAAGAGAGTTAGGCCTTGCTCTGGATTAGGCTTTGGCTTAAGGGAATATTGTGGCAAGTTTGATCTTCTGTTCAGACCACTAAAGCTTTCTCCATATCAGCATAAGGCGGTATCGCTTTCTTATTATTTGTGTGTTCACTGGAGTAGCACTTCTAATTTCTTTCAAGAACTTTTCCTTTGCATTCACAGCTTGGCTGTTTGGCACAAGAGGTCTAGCTTTCATCCTATCTCGGCTTCCGACGTACCTTCCTCACTAAGCTTAATCATTTCTGGCTTTCAATGCAAAGTGAGAGACCTGCGACTCTTCCTTTCACTGGAACACTCAGAGGCTGTTATAGGGTTATTAGTTGGCCTACTTTCAATATTTCCATGACCCAGGAGTAGGGAGGCCCAAAGAAAGGTAGAGAAATGGAGGAACGGCTGGTCAGTGGGACAGTTAGAACACGCACAACGTTTATTGATTAAGTTCACTGTTTTATATGGGTGTGGTTCGTGGTCCCCCAAAACAATTACAGTAGTAACATCAAAGATCACTGATCACAAATCACCATAACAGATATAATAATGAAAAAGTCTGAAATATTGCAAGAATTACCAAAATGTGACCAAGACATAAAGTGAGCGCATGCTTCTGGAAAAATGGTGCCGATAGTCTTGCTCAACGCAGGGTTGCCACAAACCTTCAACTTGTAAAAAACACAATGTCTGCAAAGCGCAATAAAATCAGGTATGCCTGTAAATCATCAGAAAAGCACAATATTTGTTCTGATCATGTGTATTCTTCCTAAAAATCCCCACTATGAGTTGATAAGGAAAGATACAGTCCTTGCCTCCCTAACAAAGGTGAAGTAACTTGAAATGAGTTACCAATATAAATAGCAAACAGGTGATATATAGAGTACTGAATTAATTTATGAGTTAAGGGAACGTGCCACATGAGGAAGTATTGATTATAGTTATGTGGGTATTAAAGAGCCTTATTTTGATAAAAAATATGTGTGTAGCATACACTCTGTGCAAAATGCTCTGCTAGTGTTGTGCAGAACAACTTCTAAACCTTTAAACAGAACATAAATGCGTGTAGACACATAACTACGTTGCCGAGTAGAAAGAGTTAAATTTCTTAAGTGATATAAATTGTGGTGTTACTTCAGAGAACAGGATGATCATTTGTTGCCGAAGTTCAGGATAGATACATTTATTGAACACGTGGCATTTAACGTCAGTCTTAATGGGAGGGACTGATGAGAGGACCAGACGTAAGTGGTCCGTGTAAAGTGCAGTGAATGCAGAGGCTGTAGTGAGGGGAAAAACAGAAAAAGTAGAGCATATATTTGGGAAATTTGGATAGTGCCTAGCATTCATTCAAAACTATGACTAATAGGCCATAAAGCAAAGTTTGATCTGAAACATAAATAGTTCTGAATAAGGAGGTAAGGATTTTGGATACTCTTCAGTATGCAGTGGAGTCATTTGAAAGGAATAAAAGCATGATTAGAGATTTCTTAATAAGGGTTTTCCTTGGGGAAAGAAAAGAAACTAAGAGATATTTAAACTTGTGTTTCTAATCAATAAACGCTCAATAAACCTGTCAGAAAAATTGAATAAGAGGAAATTAAATGACACCTTTCTCAGATATCAACTCATTTAATCAAGGCTAACAATGAAAGAAATTAAGCTTTTCTGAGGAATAGAAAATGGGCAAGGATGCTTATTATGATAAAATCTCAAGGATAACAATATCAGATTCAAATACATCATTATATTAACCACTCTAGACATTTATCAATTGCCATGTAAATAGAAAAACCGGGTTCATTCTAGTCTCTTTTTGTTTGTATGTAATTTCTATTTACATAAATGTAAAATAGTTTCCTAATTGTTCGCCTGCACCGTCATGAGAAACAAACTTATCAATGGAGTCCAGTGTTTACGGACAGTTCCTTTTGTCTTTAATCTTTATAGTTAACCGACAAAACTTCACTTCCCAAAGTTACTTTGTTTTTAGTAACAATGAATAAAGCTTGTGTAAACATGGGCATGCAGGTTTTTGTATGAATATAAGTTTTCAAAGGGAATAAGTTGTTTTAAAAAATGGTGAATGTACCCAGGAGGAAAGATAAATCTAAGGAAAGGGTAAATTATTAGCTTGAATTACATTTGGTTGCAAGAGAGAGCAAAGCCCAAACGGTCCTGCAAGCAAGGTAGAAATCTATTCTTCTCTCACGGAAAACTCTGGAATTGGTGGGTCCAGGTCTGACGTGCTCCCTTCAGGGAGGTTTCTTCTTCCTTGCTGCTCCTCCATGCGTGGTCTATAACCTCAGCTCCATCACATGAACCGAAAAAGCTGCTTCATATCCATAAACACTGCTGTGTTCCAGTTGATGGGTTCCTTGATAACTGATTTCATAGTATTGAAAGATGTATCTTTAAGTCCAAATTTATACTTCAGTCTCCTCAAGAGTTACGATGTCTTTTATCTCCCCCCTTGACATTTGAAGCAGGTGCTGCATATATTAGCTACTTAATGAATTTGTGTTGTCTGAATAACTCTTCTGGGCTCAAGCTGTTGCTCAATTAAACCTCTAGGAAGCCAGATAATTTCAAGAAGGCGTTAGTGCCAGGTTCATCATCTACATGTTTTGAGGAACTCAAAGAAACACCGTAACAATCCGATAAAGTCATTGTCTTATCAATCCTGTAAGGTTTCTAATTCTTCCTCTTAAGCGAGACAATTCCTACTGAAAACAGCACCGTGCCTCAGGCATAGCATCTGCTGGAACATGAGCATGAGAATATGTGCAGATATGGTCTTATTTTTTCTGAAGTTGGTTTGTGTTTGTTTTCTTTAGGCAATCCGATTTTTCCATATTCTAAAGCCATATGAGGTTGGCAATCAAGAAGCTGCTTATGAGTGATCTTTCGTTTTTTGTTTTGTTTTGTTCTATTCCAGAGCAGTTTTCTTTTCGAAATGCATTCCGGTGGCATGTAATTTTATCTTCAAGTAGTATTATTTTCTCTCTCCAATAACTATCAACTCAAAATAATGCAACAATGCAAAGGAATTGACTTATAACAGGAGTGAAAATGTTTAAAAAAATGGCATAATTATCTTAAGGGCTTGAGGGCACCTCACTATATAGATATTAATGAAAGCAAAACATAAAATCTAAAGTAAAAAGTATATCAAGTTTTCAAGGAAATGACCAAGGGGGTATTTTTAAACACAGCTCCTAAGAGGGGAATATGTTGGTGAAAATTATCAAAGCAATGTTAATGGAGAGAAACTGCAGATGAGGGTAATGAAGTAGAGAAAAAAGATGATTATGATCTCGCTCAACGTTTTCCAAGGCAACACCTAGTATGTAGGAATATTAGTACAGGACACAAAAACACACAGAAAGGTTATGTGGTCGAATCATATTGGGAAGCGCTGGGTGATAGAGAATAAAACCTTTTCTTAACATAAATTTTAGTGTTTGCTTGTTCTTTTTGTTGTTATTCTTTGCAGAGCATTTCATGTCACTGAATGAATCTAACAAGATAAAGCAATTCTTACTTAATTTTAGGAATTTACAAATTTAGAAACGTAAGACTTATGAGCTTGAGTGTCTTTATTGATTGAGTTAAAGAGCATTGCACACACACATACCATGTTCTCATGAAATTCTTTTACCCTGTAATAAACTAGACCTGAGGTCACATCTTTTGCCATCACTTATCAGTTATTTAATTGTTTTTTTTTTTTTTAATTTTAAAACTGCAGTTATCTCATTGGTTAAAAAAAGGGACTAATAAACTGTCTAACTCTTAGAATTTATGTAAGTTTAAGTGCGGAAATGACCAAGGGTAAGTTTTTTAGTAAACGTAAGTAAAGATTACTATCATCTTGGCTATTATTTAATTTTATGTTCAATATTTTTAAAAGAACACATATTGTTGGAAAATATGGTTCTTCCTCTCTTGTTTCAGGCTTCCCTGGGTGATGCAATTAGTTAAGCACTTAACTACTAATGGAAAGGTTTGCAATTCAAACCCACTCAGTGGTACCTTGGCAAAAGACCTGGCAATTTGCATCTGATGGGTCACAGCCTTGAAAACTCAATGGAGCAATTCTACTCTGCACAAATGGGATCACTATGAGTCAGAACCGACTCCATGAAAACTGTGTTTTTTTGGCAGGGGGGTTCTCTCTTGTTATAACTTTGTGGTGAATTTAATTACAGGGGAGAGAGTCCTTTGAAAAGCTCGTGAATACCATGCTAGTGCCAGAAAATACATATACCCACTTACACACGAAAAGTTCACCAACCAGTTATACTGAACATTGTTGTTTCAACAATTATGCATAACTCAGAGTGGAAAACGCCAGCTCTTAAAAGCACACACTATACCATGGGTCTCAGTATTTCTCTGCCCAAGATTCAAAACCAGAGCAAACCCATTGCTGTCAAATGGATTCCGGCTCAAGATCCAAGAGGGATATAAAAACTGCTACCAACATTTCTGGGTTTTGATTCTTCAAAAACTGATATATATGAATCAGAGCTTGTGTGAATTAGGGGAGGGAATTAAGTGGTAATATTATGAGTATAGTTTAAAAAAACTTTGTATTTAGTTTGGATTAACTGTTCAAATGTATAAAAAGTTATAGAATTATAGAGCCATGAGTCTGTAAATCCATACTAAATAATCTTCATAGACTTTTTCAATACATAAAAGTTATGACTTAATTTTTCATAAAAATTGATTGATATTGCAGTCATGAAGTAACATTATAAGGAAAAATATCTACTCAGACAAGTTTTGAGGTTAAAAAAAAAGTTCATATAGGGAGGATCTTGGCCAGACGATTATGCTATATCTGAAAGTATAACACACAAAGAATTTTTTTAAAGATTTTTGATGTTTAATTTAGAGAGAAAGAATCAGGAGGCACTATTCAATAGACAGGGAGGCCCAAAAGGAAAGAGGGCAGCAATTTGGAGATATTGTGAAGGGAAAATACGTCTTAGAGCCACTGCTAGAAAAAGTGAGCTTAGCTTTTAAAAGCCAAAAAGGAATCAGAAAATTGAGAGGCTTAAAAGGAACTTGTTTTTTTTGAAATGACTATAGCTGCTCATAGTGACTTTATTCTGATAAGAGCATCAACTGCAAATGCCCACAAATGACTCTTAAAAGGAATCAGCATATGTCAATGATAGTCATAGTTTTACCGAAGTTTGAACTTTAAAAGGATCATTGGTACATTACTTAAGAAAAGCTGCTTTAGGGCATTTATTTATTTTACGGGAACCTAGTGAGTGGAGAAGACTCTTTTATAAGTAGTTCTGTTTATAAAATGACGTTACAAGTTAGCTTAGGATTTTCATTAGTAAGTTCATTTCTTTAGATCCAGTATTTTCTGTTGTTCATGCTGGAAGTAGATTTTTTTTCAACATATAAAGCGTACAAAAAAATGGAATTACTCTGACCTTTATTCTGAGACTTGAGAGAATAAAGACCAACAACAAAACAAAACCACACAGGGTATTAGGATGAAAATATAACTTTACAGATAAATTACTTTAGAAACTGATTTGCATCATCAATAGTCAATATTTCATAAATATTTAGTATTTACATTATATTTCATAGTTTTTATAATAACTGGCATTAAATAAATCCGTATTTAATTATCTTTTATTCTTATTCAGAATAGGATATACTCACAGTATATAAGTCTATTGTTCCACTTTTATATTTTCAATTTTCAAAAAATTTTCAGGAATGGGTGTAGGTGTTTGTCTGGCATTTATTCTTTATAAAATTGCTTTTGTTTTTAAATTGGATAATGTGTTCAAAACTCAAAGTATGGTACCCAGTATATCCTAAATTTCAGTAAATCTTACTTTAAGCTCACATGACAATCTCTGATGTGCTAACAATCATATTATCAAAAGGGTATTTACAATTACTTTAGCATAATCTACTTATTAAAATAGAACTGCTTTCATTCTTTCATTGTAATTAAGATACTTCAAGATAACAGTTAACGTACACTTTTATTTTTGCTTCTAACACTGAAAGATCTGATTGTAGTCACTTATGAAGTAAAAAAAAAGTTTAAAGCTTTTAGCATTGTTCTGAGATTATGAGAAAATGATATTTTAAAAGCTTAAAAAATATATATAATTAAAATGTGAGAACTGTTTTTTTTTTCAAAAAATACTCTAAAAATAGTCACAAGTGGAGGCAGAGCCACGAAGGCAGACTAGTCAGATGCACTAAGCCATCTCTCTGCAACAAACACCCAAAAAAACAAGTAAAACAGATACAGATGTCCATCCTAGAACTCTGAAAATTAAATGAAGGGATAAATTATTAGATTGGAAGCCACTGAGAAGAAGAAACTGATAGAAAATGAGGAAGAAGTAGAGATACGAAGTGGAGGTTCCTGGCCAAATGGATGACTCAATGTGGCCATCCTGGAATAAACCCAACAAACCCACATGTAGAAAGCCACCTCCATGGAATTCCCAACAGGAGATAGAGGTATAGCATGGACACACCCAGGGCTAAGGAAGACCATATTCAGTGGCTGCAGCTCAACCCAGACTCTCTCACCTGGTAACCATAGGAGCACGCTCCTAAAACCACCCCATCCCAGCAGTCCCGACTACCGGGAACCACAGTACTAATCCACACGCTTGCCCTCCTCCATCTAGCCCCCTCTGTCCCTGCCTTCACCAGCCTCCCTCCTGCCGCTCTCCTCAGCCCTTCCAGCTGGACCCCCAGACTACTCCCGGCAGGCTTGGTTCCTGCATCGTTATGATGCTCCATGGCCCTGAGAGGAACTGGCCTGGATCCCAGACCCCTCTGGCTGGCTTGATCCCCATGTTGCCATGCTCCGCAACCCTAACAGGAACTGGCCTAGACCCCCAGACCACTCCCCATCAGCTCGGCCCCCACCTCACCACACTTTGCGGCCTCAAGGGGAACAGGCCTGGACCCCCAGACCCCTCCCCACAAGCTCAGCTGCTGCCTCGCCATGATCCACAGCCCCTAGGGGAACTAGCCTGCCCTGGCGTGGGCCCTGCTCCAGCCCTGGCCCTGCTCTACCCCCTGACCTCAGCCTGGTTCACGCCTCATACAAATGACACATCTCTGCCCATTCCCCCTCTGCCGGACCTGCCCTGCTGCACCATAGCTGAGCAACCAGCCCTGCACACCCTGATAAGGTGGTGAGAATTGTGCCCACAGACAAGTAACAAATCATGCCCAGCCCACCCACCCAGACATAACCAAACAAAACACAAAAGCAGGACAAAACAAGTAAATCTACAATCAATAAATAAAGAAAATAATACCTGAATGTCTTGGAGACAGCACATGGTATCAAAACATATTTAAAAAAAAAAGGATAAGATGGCTCCAATAAGTGACTACGAGATGACAGCCTGGCAGAAAGAAAGAAACAAAAATAAATTCTACAAACAAAAGGAACTCAGCACAGGAGAGTAAGAGGAACAAAGAAAACATCAGCATGACAAAATAAATGCACTACAAAGTGACAGCCATAAACTCACATCTATCGATAATGACATTGAATGTAAATGGCTTAAATGCACTAGTAAAGAGACAGAGAGTGACAAAATGGATATGCTGTCTAGAAGAGATACGCCTTAAACACAAAAACATAAATATATTAAAAGTCAAAGAATGCAAAAAAACATATCAAGCAAACAGCAATCAAAAAAGAGCAAGAGTGGCAATACTATTCTCAGATAAAATAGACTTTAAGGCAAAATATACCGTAAAAGATAAGGAAAAACATTACATAATGATTAAAGAGACAATCCCCTATGATGACATACAATAATAAATATCTATGCACCCAACAACAGGGCTCCAAAATAGATAAACCAAACTCTAACAGCACTGAAAAGAAAAAAAACAGTTTCATGATAATAGTTGTTGTTAGGTGTCATCGAGTTGGTTCCGATTCACAGTGACCCTACGCACAACAGAAGGAAACACTGCTGGGTTTTCTGAAAGCCTCACTGTAGTTGTTATGCTTGAGCCCATTGTTGGGGCCAGCATGTCAATCTATCTTGTTGAGGGTCTTCCTCTAGACTTCAGCACACCACTCTCGGTAAACAACAGACCATCTAGAAAGAAACTCATCAAAGATGCAGAAGATCTAAAGGCCACAACCTACCATCTCCACCTCTCAGACTTATATTGAACACTGCACCCAACAGCAACAAAGTACACATTCTTTTCCAAAACAAATGGAACATTCTCCAGAATAGAATACACCTTAGGTCACAAAAACAAAAACAAAACCATTGCCGCGTCGAGTTGATTCCCACTCATAGCAACCCTATAAGACAGAGTAGAGTTGCTCCATAGGGTTTCCAAGGAGTGCCTGGTGGATTCAAATTGCCAACTTTTTGGTTGGGAGCCATAGCTCTTAACCATTACACCACCAGGGTTTCCACAAAGCAACACTCAACAAAATCTAAAACTTTGAGACAATACAAAGCATCTTCCCTGATCACACGCCATCAAAGTAGAAATTAATAAAAGGAAGAGCAAGGAAAAAAATGGAAAAAACGCAGAAACTGAGTAACACCTTGCTTAAAAACAACTGAGTAATAGAAAACATCAAAGGTGGAATTTAAAAAACTCTAGAATCAAATGACAATGAAAACACATCATACCAAGATCTTGGGAACACAGCAAAGGCACTGCTGAGATCAATTTATAACATTAGAGGCACATATCCAAAAAGAAGAAAGGGACAAAATCAACATGTTAGCCCTACAAACAGAACAAATAGAAAGAGAACAGCAAAAGAAACCCACAGCCACCAGAAGACAGGAAATAATAAAGATCAGAGCAGAAATAAATGAAATAGGGTATAGAAAAGCAGTAGAATCAACAAAACCCAAAGTTGGTTCTTTGAAAGGATCAACAAAATCCACAAAGCACTGGCCAAATTGACAAAAGAAAAACAGGAGAGGATGCAAATAACCCAGATAAGAAATGAAAGGGGGGACATTACAACAGACCCAAGTGAAATAAAAAGGATCATAACAGACTACTATGAAAAACTATACTCCAGGAAATTTGAAAACCCAGAGGAAATAAACAAATTTCTAGAAACATGCTACCTACATAAAGTAATACACACTGAGGTATAAAATCTGAACAGACCCATAACAAGAGAAGAGATTGAAAAGGTTAAAAAAACCTCCCAACACCAACAAAAAAAGCCCTGGCCAAAATGACTTCACTGGAGAATTCTACCAAACATTCACAGAAGAGCTCATACCAGTACTACTCAAACTATTTAAGAACATAGAAATGAAGGGATACTTCCAAATTCATTCTATGAAGCCAGCATAACCCTGATACCAAAACCAGGCAAAGACACCACAAATAAAGAAAATTACTGACCAATATCTCTTATAAATATAGATGCAAAAATTCTCCACAAGATTCTAGCCAATATAATTCAGTATTATATTAAAAAAAATAATAATATACCATGACCAAGTGGGATTCATATCAGGTATGCAAGGATGGTTCATCATTGGAAAATCAGTCAACATGATCTATCACATAAGTATAAAACAAAAGGAAAGAATCACATGATCATCTCAATCAATGCAGAAAAGGCATTCAATAAAGTCCAACACTTGTTCCTGATAAAAACTCTCAATAAGATAGGAATATAAGGGAAATTCCTCAAATAATAATGGGCATATATACAAAACCAATAGTCAACATCATTCTCAATGGAGAGAGGCTGACGTACATTCCCCCTGAGAACAGGAACAAGACAAGTATGGGCTTTATCACCACTCCTATTTAACACTGAGCTGGAAGTCCTAGCTACAGCAATAAGGTAAGAAAAAGAAATAAAGGGTATCCAAATTGGTAAGGAAGAAGTAAAACTATCCCTATTTGCAGATGATATGTTACTACACGTAGAGAACCCTAAAGATGCCACAAGAAACTACTGGAACTAATAGAAAGATTCAGCAAAGTAGCAGAATACAAGATAAACATACAAAAATCCTATACACCAGTAAAGATAAATATGAAAAGGAAATCAGGAAAGCAATACCATTTATAAACCTGTTAAAAAAAAAAAAAAAAACTCTTTGCCTTTCAGTCAATTCTGACTCATAGTGACCCTTTAATGAGAGTAGAACTCTTCCATAGGTTTTCCAGGGAGCAGCTGATGGATTCCAACTGCTGACCTTTTGTTTAGCATCTGAGCTTACTTAGGAATAAATCTAACCAGGTATGTAAAAGACCTATACAAAGAAAACTACAAAATACTACTGCAAGAAACCAAAAGAGACCTACATAAATGGGGGGAAAAATACCATGCTCATAGATAGGTAGCCTAAACATTGTGAAAATGTCATTTCTACATAAAGCAATCTACAAATACAATGCAATCCCAATTCAAATACCAACTGCATTTTTTAACAAGATGGAAACACTAATCATTAACTTTATATGGAAGGGAAAGAGGTCCCAGATAAATAAAGCATTACTGAAAAAGAAGAACAATGTAGGAGGCCTCTAATTACCTGACCTCAGAACCTACTATACAGCTATACTATAGGTAGACAAAATAGCCTGGTACTGGTACAAGGACAGACACATTGACCAATGGAACAGAATCGAGAACCCAGATGTAAATCATCTACCTATGGCCACCTGTTTTTTGACAAAGTCCCAAAGTCCATTAAGTGGGGAAAAGACAGTCTTTTCAACAAATCATGCTGGCAAAATCGGATGTCCATCTGCAAAAAAATGAAACAGGACCCATACCTCACACCATATACAAAAACTAATTCAAAATGGATCAAAGACCTAAATATAAATCAAAAACTATAGGTATCATAGAAGAAAAAATAAGGTCAATGCTAGAGGTCCTAATACATGGCATTAACAGGATACAAACCATAACTAACAATACCAGCTTATACCAGAAGAGAAGCTGGATAACTGGGTTCTGCCAAAAATTAAACACTTACACTCATCAAAAGACTTCACCATAAGAGTAAAAAGAGTACCTATAGACTGGGAAAAAAATTTTGGTTATAACAAATCAGACAAAGGTCAAATGTCTAAAATCTATAGGAGAATTCAACACATCTACAAGAAAAAGACAATTAATCCAATTAAAAAATGGGCAAAGGATATGAACAGACACTTCACCTAAGAAGACATTCAGGGATCTAACAGACACATGAGGAAATGCTCACGATCACTAGCTGTTAGATAAATGCAAATCAAAGCTGCAATGAGATAACATCTCACCCAGACATTAATGGCACAAATTAAAAAAAAAAAAAAAAAGCAGAAAATAACAAATGTTGGAGAGTTTGTGGGGAGATTGGTACTCTTATACACTACTGGTGGGAATGCAAAATGCTACAATGATCTTGGAAAATGATATATTAATAATAATATTTTAGTATTATTTAGATGTTTAATTTAAAACAAACATGGCGCCTCCTTAAAAAACTAAAAATAGAAATAACATAAGATACAGCAATCCCACTCCTAGAAATCTATCTTAGAGAAATAAGAGCCTTCACAGCAATAGACGTATGCACAACCATGTGCACTGCAGCATTATTCTCAATTGCAAAAAGATGGAAACAACCTAAGTGCCTGTCATGGTTTGAATCGTGTCCCCCCAAAATATCTGTCAACTTGGCTAGGTCATGATTCCCAGTATTGTATGATTGTCTACTATTTTATTGTCCGATGTGATTTCCCTATGTGTTGTAAATCCTGTCACTCTGATGTAATAAGATGGATTGGTGGCAGTTATATTGATGAGATCTACAAGATTAAACAGTATCTTAAGCCAATCTCTTTTGAGATATAAAAGAGAGAAGCTAACAGAGAGACATGGGGATTCATACCACCAAGAAAGCAGAGCTGGGAGCAGAGGGTGTCATTTGGACCTGGGGTTCCTGAGCAGAGAAGCACCTAGATCAAGGGAAGATTGAGGACAAGGACTTTCCTCCAGAGATGACAGAGAGAGAAAGACTTCCCCTGGAGCCAACGCCCTGAATTTGGACTTCTAGCCTATTAGACTGTGAGAAAATAAATTTCTGTTTGTTAAAGCCATCCACTGTGGTATTGCAGTTATAGCAGCACTAGATGACTCAGACAGTGACCATCAACAGATGAATGAATAAACAAACTATGGTACATACACACAATGGAGTACTACACAACTATAAAGAACAATGATGAATCTGAGAAACACTTTACAACATGAATGAATACAGAGGGCACTATGCTGGGTGAAATAAGTCAATCACAAAAGGACAGCAACTGTATGAGAGCACTATTATAAAAACTCAAGAAAAGGTTTACATACAAAAAGAAACAATCTTTGATGGTTAAGAGGGAGGGGAGGGGTGGGAGGGTAAAACACTAACTAGATAGTGGATAAGTGGTAATTTTGGTGAAGGATAAGACAATACACAAAATTGGGGAAATCAGCTCAACTTCACCATGGCAAAGTCATGGAAGCTTCATAGACACATCCAAACTCCCCAAGGGACTGAGTTACTGTGCTGGGGACCATGGTCTTGGGGGACATATAGCTCAATTGGCATAACATAGTTTATTAAAAAAAAAAAAGTTCTATATCTGACTGTGGTGAGTAGCGTCTGGGGTGTTAAAAGCCTGCAAGTGGCCATCTAAGGTACATCTACTGGCTCCATCCTGGCTGGAGCAAAGAAGAATGAAGAAAACCAAAGACACAAGGGAAAGATTAGTCCAAAGGACTAATGGACCACAAGTACCATAGCCTCCACCAGATTGAATCCAGCACAACTAGATGGTGCCTGGATACCACCACTGACTGCTCTCACAGGGATCACAATAGAGGTTTCTGGACAGAGCAGGAGAAAAAAGTAGAACAAAATTCAAATTCACAGAAAAAGACCAGATTTGCTCGTATGACAGACTGAAGAAACCTCAAGAATATGAACCCCAGACACCATTTTAACTCAGTACTGAAGTCACTCCCGAGGTTCACCATTCAGCCAAAGATCAGACAGGTCTACAGGGCCAACAACAACATGTGAGGAATGTGCTTCATAGTTCAATCACGTGTAAGAGACTAAATGGGCACACCAACGCAAAAGCAAAGATGAGAAGGCAGGAAGGGACAGGAAAGCTGGATGAATGGAAACAGGAAACCTGGGGTGGAGAAGGGGAGAGTGTTGAAACATGGCAGGGTTTGCAACCAATGTCACGAAACAATTCGTGTATCAATTGTTTAATGATAAACTAATTTGCTCTGTAAACTTTCACCCAAAACACAATTTAAAAAGGAAAATACTCACAAACATTCACATAGTAATTGTACCGGTGCTTTTTAAGAAAAAATGAATACTGTCTAAAAAAAAAAAGTATTCAGTATTTTTCTTTTTTCGTTTTTCATTCTCTAAACTTTATCATATTATTCTAGGGACTAGTTAATAAAATGTACAATAAGATACTTTGAAATAAGTAAAGGACTTTAGAGATTTTAAGTATTACTATTGAATAGAAAAATACATTTCTGTTCATTCTACTTTAGAGATATTATAATACTATTTATTGATGATGGTGTTTGCGATAGAGAGCTACAGACAGGATGGGGAAATAGAGAAAGAGGGGGGAAGACCCAATATAATTATTATATTAAATATTAAATTAATTTTAAAAAGTTGTAGAGTATATTTTCTAGCAAAAATCAATGAGAAGAACCCTACATGTAAAAATATGAGTTTGGGTATATTCGCATGAACACAGAAATAATTGTTCAGAAATGCACAACTATCTGATAGCTTTTGATACTTCAGGCGAGAGGTATATGAAGCAGAAGGACTGAGAGATTATTAAATTTTTCATTTGATAATCTATAGTGTGTAAATAGTAAAAGCAAGCATATATCACACTGTTCGTGAAACTATAATTTAGTAAAACAGAAATAGGTTATAAATAAAGAATTGATAATCACGTTTTTTTGAAAAGCTCTTCTCTGGATTATTAAACATATTTAGATATTTCTTCATAACTATTGTAATAAAAACTGGTAATCAATATCTATTCATTCCAAAATCTTATTAATAATAATATTTTAGTATTATTTAGATGTTTAATTTAAAACAAACATGAAAAAAATAATCTCAGAGAAACTGATCAAGAGAGAGTATATTCACTTATAGCATTCTTTCACAAATAAGCAATCCCATTTCTAATTATAAAAATTATCCAGTTGTTGTTAGCAAAAGAGTCTGTAATCTGGCGCTAGATTCAGATTTTTAATTTTAATATGAAGAGTCTTCTTACGAATATGGTGAATAAATCTGTTAATGATTTTTGAAAATCGAATTATTTTAATTTAGGTTAACAATATATTGTCCATCCATCTATCTATCTACCTATCTGTCTATATATCTATCACATCTTTCAAATAAATTATTTGCATGGATCAGAATTATATGTCAATATTAGTTAATTTCTTTTTATGATAAAGTCTTGTAAAGTATAGCCAGATTCAGAAGGGAACATGGAAAGAGGGATATTATTGCTGATGTCAGATGGATCGTGACTGAAAGCAGAGAATACCAGAAAGATATTTTCCTGTGTTTTATTGACTATGCATGCACTTGACTATGTGGATCATAACAAATTATGGATAACATTGTGAAGAATGGGAATTCCAGAACACTTAATTGTGTCATGAGGAACATAGACCAAGAGGCGGTTATTCAAACAGAACAAGGGGATACTGTGTGCTTTAAAGTTAGGAAAGGTTGTACATCAGGGTTTTATCCTTTCACCATACTTATTCAATCTGTATGCTGAGCAAATAATCTGAGAAGCTAGACTATATGAAGAAGAACGAGGCATCAGAATTGGAGGAAGACTCATTAACAACTTGCCATATGCAGATCACACAACCTTGCTTCCTGAAAGTGAAGAGGGCTTGAAGCACTTACTGATGAAGATCAAAGACCACAGCCTTCAGTATGGATTAGACCTCAACATAAAGAAAACAAAAATCCTCACAACTGGACCAGTAAGCAACATCATGATAAACACAGAAGAATATTGTTGTCAAGGATTTCATTTTGCTTGGATCCACAATCAATGCCCATGGAAGCAGCATCAAGAAATCAAACGACATATTGCATTGGTCAAATCTGTGAAAGATCTCTTTAAAGTGTTAAACAGCAAAGATACCACCCTGAAGACTAAGGTGGGCCTGTGCTAAGCTATGATATTTTCAATTGCCTCATATGCGTGTGAAAACTGGACAATGAATAAGGAAGACTGAAGAAGAATTGATGCCTTTGAATTACGGTGTTGGTGAAGAATATCAAATACATCAGGGACTGCAAGAAAAATGAACAAATCTGTCTTGGAAGACGTATAGCCAGAATACTTCTTAGAAGCAAGGATGGTGATACTTAGTTTAACGTACTTTGGACATGTTATCAGGAGGGACCAGTCTCTGGAGAAGGACATCATGCTTTGTAAAGTAGACTATCAGTGAAAAAGAGGACAACCCTCAATGAGATGGATTGACACAGTGGCTGCAATAATGGGCTCAAACATAGCAATGATTGTGAAGATGGCACAGGATGAGGCAGTGTTTCGTTCTGTTGTACATCGGGTCACTACGAGTCCAAAAGGACTCAACAGCACCCAACAACGACAACCACCTGAACTCTCAGCACCATTGTTTCAGTTTTCCTTTCTTGAAATTCATTCTATTCTACTTACTGTCAGTGTCCTTTCCTGACTTCCACTCGTCTGTCTCCATTAAATTGTGAAGATTTACTTTTTTGTCTATCTTATTTTCTAGGTTATTTCATTAAGTTTTGTGACTTTAAATACCATATTTGTGCCAATAACTCCTAAAACTCTGAATTCCATCTTTACTTGTCCTGAGAACTCCAGGATTATATACTCATCTGCATTTTTTATATCTTCACAAGAGTATTTAATATCCAAATTTAACTAGGATAAAACAAAACACCTATTATCTATCAACTGTCTGCACTAAGCTACTCGTCCTTACAGAGTCTCCTCGCATAGCTTTTGGGAAGTAAGCAACATTATAACGTAATATTTCTGTTTTTATCCTCATCCACACTTCCATTACATCAGCAAGTTCTATTAGCGTCACCTCAAAAAAAAAAAAAAAACTCAAATCATTCCCCAGCTTTCCCTCTCCACTCTCTGCACCCCAGCCAAGTCACTTTTATCCATCTCTTTTCTACATCTAGTATTGTCTCCCCTGCAATCAATTTTCTACACAGTAGCCAGAGAAATCTTTTAAAATAGATCAGATCAGATCACTTCCCAGCTTGAAACTCTCCAATCACTTCCCTTTAGACTGAATCAAATCTAAACTCTTTTCTACAGCTTACAAAGTACTACATGGTTTGGCTTCTTGGATCTTATCTCTGACCTTTGCAGTTGTAGTATTTCTCCAGTCACATCTCCTTCTTCTTTTCCATGAACATGCCAAATTGGTCATCATTTTAAGCCTTTTTACTTACCAGCCAGCTACCCAGAACACTACTGCTCTTGATCTTCATGTATCTAGTTCTTGGAATTCTGGTCTTGATTTTAATATAATCTTCTCAGAGACGTCTCCATGGCCCTTACACATAAAGTGGCCAACTCGTAATTTTCTCTCTACCATTTTATTTTTACTCTCTAGGCACATTTAATATTGTGTCATATTTTTAATTATTCATATTTTTATTTCTAAATTTAAGAAACTTTATTAGTAAAATATAAGCTTCTATATTCCTTTCCATGTTAGAATATAATCTCTAAGAGTAGGGATCTTTTCATCCTTGCTTACTGTATTTTCAGTGCTAAGGTTAGGACACTGTCTGGTATTTAGTAATAGTATATAAACTTTGGTTAAGTGAATAAATTAACAAATAAATAAATGATTGAAATGAGAATGTCACCAGGAGCTTAAACAAGAAAAATCATGATCTCACATCTTAGCCCAAATCATATCACGTTTTTTAACCTATATTTTACCCCGCTTTACCTCAACCACTCTTCAAATGAGTTATATTATCTGTAATATATAACTATCTGCGCATCTATGATGCACTGTCTATCTATCTATCTGTCTTTCTAATCTCTGGGAGAGAGAGTATCATCTCTCTTGGTTAAATATGACTATTGATTAATGTCATCGAATAAGGTCCATCAATATGTCAGAATAAAACAACAAATAAAAAATCACAAATTTTTGTGCTTGGATTCTAGCTTAAAAGTTTGTAGTCAGTGGTCTTTTGGCTGAGGATGAATTTAGAATCAGAGAAGCACGGCCTCAGAGTGCCTAACATTGAGGACTCCATGCCTGTGGGCTTCTATTAACTTCAGTACTAAATTGAGCTACCTCTGACCTTTGCAAAGCACTGTATTAGAGACGTTCTCCTCACTCAGTCAAGCAACTAGATTTGTGATCTAGCTGCTATTTTTCAAACTAGTTTCTCTTTAAATAAGATAAATCAGCATCAAGGATAAGTAGTTATTCTTTTCCTACTATCTTAATATTTGAGTACCCGATCTTCTCAAGGTAACCAGGGGAGGAAATAGCAGACTCCGGTATGAACAAGCCTGAATTACCTACTGGCAGAAGAGGATACAGAACATGGGATATCATTGTTGATATCAGATAGATCTTGGCTGAAAGCAGAGAATAGCAGAAAGATGTTTACTTACGTTTTATTCCCTATGCAAAGGCATTTGACTGTGTGGATCATAACAAATAATGGATAACACTGCAAAAAATGGGAATTCCAGAACACTTAATTGTGCTCATGAGGCAGTACAAGAGAGGATGCTGTGTGGTTTAAAATCAGAAAATATGTGCGTCAGGATTGTGTCCTTTCATGATACTTATTCAGTACGTATGCTGAGCAAATAATCCAAGAAGCTGGACTATATGAAGAAGAACATGGCATCAGGAATAGAAGAAGACTAATTCACAACCTCTGATATGCAGACGACATAACCCATGCTTGCTGAAAGTAAAGTGGACTTGAAGCAATTACTGATGAAGAACAAAGACTTTAACCTTTAGTATGGCTTGCACCTCAACATAAACACAATAAAAATGCTCACAATTGGACAAATAAGCAACATCATGATAAAAGGAGAATATTTTGGTGTTGTCAAGGATTTCATTTTACTTGAATCCACAGTCAAAACCCATGGAGGCAGCAACAAGAAATCAAATGACATACTGCACTGGGCAAATCTGCTGAAAAGACTTCTTTAAAGTGTTAAAAAGTAAAGATGTTACTTTGAAGACCCAAGCCAAGATATTTTTAATCGCCTCATATGCATGTGAAAGCTAGACAATGAATAGGGAAGACCAAAGAAGAGTTGATGTATTTGAATCATGATGTTGGCAAAGAACATCGAATATAACATGGACTGCAATAAGAATGAATAAATCTGTCTTGGAAGAAGTACAGTCAGAATGCTTCTTAGAAAAGAGAATGGTGAGAATTAGTTTCAGGTACTTTGGACATGTTCTCAGGAGAGGCCAGTCCCTGGAGAAGGACATAACTCTTGGTAAAGTAGAGGGTCAGCAAAACAGAGGAAGACCCCCAAGGAGATGAATTGACACAGTGGCTGCAACAATTGGCTGAAACATAGCAACAATTTTGAGGATGGGCAACATTTTGTTTTGTTGTTGTTATGAGTCAGAGCCAACTCAATGGAACCTAACAACAATAACTCCCCTTCATAACTAAAAAAACTCATTAGCAACCTACGAAATGCAGATGACACAACCTTGCTTGTTGAAAGCGAAAAGGACTTACAGCACTTACTATTGAAGATCAAGAACTAGTCTTCAGTATGGATTACACCTCAACATAAAGAAAACAAAAATCCCTGCAATTGGATCAATAAGCAATAGTATGATAAATGGAGAAAATATTGAAGTTGTCAAGGATTTCATTTGACTTGGATCCCCAATCAACATTCATGGAAGCAGTAGTCAAGAATTCAAATGATGTATGCATTGAGCAAATCTGTAGTAAAAGACCTGTTTAAAGTGTTTAAAAGCAAAGTTGTCACCTTGAAGACTAATGGGTGCCTGACCCAAGCCATGGTATTTTCAATCTTCTTATGTGCGTGTGAAAGATGGACAATGAGTAAGAAAGATCGAAAAATTGATGCATTTGAATTATGGTGTTGGTGAAGAATATTGACTATACCATGGACTGCCAGAAGAATGAACAAATCTGTCTTGGAAGAAATACAGCCAGAATGCTCTTTAGAAGTGAGGATGGTGAGACTTCGTCTCACGTGCTTTGGACACATTATCAGGAGGGACCAGTCACTGGAGAAGGATATTATGCTTGGTAAGGTACAGGATGAGTGAAAAAGGAAGACCCTCAGTGAGACAGATTGACATAGTGGCTGCAATAATGGGCTCAAGCATAGCAACGATTGTGAGAAAGGCACAGGACTCAGCAGTGTTTAGTTCTGTTGTACATAAGGTCGCTATGAGTTGGAACTGAGTTGATAGCACCTAACAATAACAGAACAAAAGGTGAATCTCATGATGACCCTATAAGACAGAGTAGAATTGTCCCATAGGTTTCTGAGGCTGAAATCTTCACAGGAGCAGACTGCAACATCTTTCTCCAACGGAGCAGTTGGCGTGTTCAAACTGCCAGCCTTTTGGTTAGCAGTCAAGCGCGTAACTAAGAGTCAGAACTGACTCGATGGTGCACTACAACAATAAAAAGGAGAAACAAAATCAACCTCAGATTTCCTTGAGCAAATGAAGGGAAATAATCACACGTTAAACCAGGCTCAGGCAAAACGCTGCATATGCATTATGTCAGTTAGGCCACACAACAATATGAGAAGTTAGTGAATAATAATCTACCCGTTTATAGATGAAGAGTGTTAAGGAATAAGTAACTTGCTCAAAGACACAGTTTAAAAGAAAAAAAATCTAATATCAAATCCAGGCCTTTCAGATTTTAATTTTCTTTCCGAAAGGGTAAAATTGTATAGCAAAATCAACTTACATATTTATTTCTGAATAAACATTTTTCAGCTTTCAGTTTAGAAAGTAAGGGATACCAAGGCTTGGAATAAGTACAGCTTTCTTAAAAAAGAAGAATAAAGTAGGAGGCCTCAAACTACTTGATATCAGAACCTACTATACAGCCATGGTAGTCAAAAGAGCCTGGTACTGGTACAAAAACAGACACATAGACCAATGGAACAGAGTTGAGAACTGAGATGTAAATCCACCTACCTATGGACAGCTGATCTTTGATAAAGGACCAAAGTTTATTGAATGGGTAAGAGATAGTCTCTTCAATAAATGGTGCTGGCAAAATTGGATATCTATCTGTAGAAAAATGAAACAGGATCCATACCTCACACCATACACAAAAACTAACTCAAAATGGATCAAAAAGCTAAATATAAAATCTAAAACTATAAAGATCATGGAGGAAAAATTTGGGACAATGCTAGGGCCCCTAATATATGGCATAAGGAAATGACCAAACATAAGAAAAAACGCACACACAGAAGAAGATGAACTAGATAAATGAGACCTCCTAAAAATCAAACACTTATGCTCAACAAAAGATTCTCCAAAAGAGCAAAAAAAGAACCTACAGATTGGGAAGAACTTTTGGCTATGACTTATCTGACAAGGGTCTAATCTCTAAAATTTATAGAAAACTTTAACACCTAAAAAAAAAATCCAATTAAAAAATGGGCAAAGATTATGAATAAACACTTAACCAAAGAAGACAGGCTGCTAACACACATATGAAGAAATGCTCAAGATCATTACCAATTAAAAAAAAAAAAAAATTGTAGCTTTTTTTTCATTTCTGACTTGCAAGAACCCTGTAGGACAGAGTAAAAGTGCCCCATAGGGTTCCGAGGAATAGCTGGTGGATTCAAATTGCCGAACTTATGGTTAGCAGCTGAGCCTTTTGAGATGCAAACCAAAACTACAGTAAGATACCACTAATCAAAAAAACAGAAAATAACAAATGTTGGTGAGAACATGAGGAGATTGGAACTCTTATACACTGCTGATGGGAATGTAAAATGGTACAACCACTATGGAAAATGTTTTGGTGCTTCCTCAAAAAGCTAGAAATAGAAATACCATATGATCCAGCAATCCCACTCTTAAGAATATATCCTAGAGAAATAAGAGCCATCACATGAATAGACATAAGCACACTCATGTTCATTGCAGCATTATTCACAATAGCAGAAAGATGGAAGCAACCTAAGTGCCCATCAACAGAAGAATGGATAAAAAAACTATGGTACATACACACAACGGAATACTAAGCAACAATAAAGAATAATGATGAATCCATGAAACATCTCACAACATGGATGAATCTGGAGGGCATTACGCTGAGTGAAAGAAATTTTTTAAGTCAATGGCAAAAAGAGGCAAAAAGACAAATATTGTATGAGACACTATTATAAAGTAACAACCAAAGGTTTACACAAAGGAAAAAAAAAAAAGCTTTGATGGTTACCAGGGATGGGAGGGAGAGGGAGGGAAAATGACCAAAGAATTAGTAGATACGTATCAATACTGGTGAAGGGAAAGGCTATGTACAATATGGGAGAAGTCAGCACAACATGACCAAGGCAAGAGAGAACACTGAGATGAACCCAGAAATAAAGGACAAATATGGTAACTACTTATGGAGCCCTGGTGGCGCAGTGGTTAAGAGCTTGGCTGCTAACCAAATGGTCAGCAGTTCGAATTCATCAGCCACTCCTTGGAAACCCTATGGGGCAGTTCTACTCTGTCCTACAGGATCGCTATGAGTTGAAATCAACTCTGCGACAACGGGTTTGGTTTTTTTTGGTTTATGGTAACTTCTGTAGCGTAGACAATCCTGCAGCAATGGAATCAACAAACAATAATCTGTGAATGGATACATAGATAGATAGATATGCCAAGAGTTGAGGGAGGAGGCAAGAGAGCACACTTACTGGTAGATACAGGTCCAGTGGTGGAAATTTCTAAATACATGCCTGTAGATGCTTCTCATATGTTAATATAGACAAAAAAGCACACAAGCAGTACAGTCAGGGAAACCTTAGACACAACTAAACACCTGACGGGATGAATTTCCCAGGCTTGAAGGCAAAGGACCATAGACTCAGGGGACATTTATGTCAATTGGCACAACTTAGTTATTAAAGACAAAGTTCTCTGTCCTACTTTGGTGAGTAGCAGCTGGAGTCTTAAAAGCTTCAAAGTGGCCATCTAAGATAACAACTATCGGTCTCTTCTAGTCTGGACCAAAGGAGGGTGAAAAGAACTAGATTTAAGGGAGCAATTAGCCCAAAGGACTAATGGACCACCTGAACCACAGCCTACATGACCCCGAAACCAGAAGTACTAGATAGTGCCTGGCTACCACGACTGACCCCTCTAACTGGAATTACAGCAGAGAGTCCCAGACAGAATGAGAGAAAAATGTAGAACAAGAGATCAAATTCACAGAAAAGACCAGACTTACTGGTCTGACAGAGACTGGAGGAATCCCCGAGACTATGGTCCCTGGACATTCTGCTAACTCAGAACTGAAGCCACGCTTCATCTTTCAGCCAAAGATTAGACAGGTCTATTAAACAAATAATAATACATGTGAGGAAAGTGCTTCTTAGTTCAGTCAAGTATAAGAGATCGAATGGGCAACACCTGCCCAAAAACAAAGAAGGGAAGGTGGGAAGGGACAGGAAAACTGGACTAATAGAACTGGTGAACCCAGGATGGAGAGGGAAAGGGGGAGAGGGCTGACACAATACGGGATTGCAACCAGCGTCGCGAAACAATTTGTGTATACATTTTTGAATGAGAAACTGATTTACTCTGTAAACTTTCACCTAAAGCACAATAGAAAAAGAAAAAAAAAATGAGGGATACAAATTACTTTATATATGCTATTTCCCATCATTACTTGTCTAAGATTTTGAAATCCGTTGTTCATTATCTCTTGCAGGGAAAACATCTTTGTCAAAGTTTTCATATTACTGCTTATCCCAACAATGTTTTGTCTACACAAATTATAATTTTGAATGGGAGATTTGTATTCATGTGGATAGCTGTTTCTTCTAAATTAAAAATCAGCATGGATTCTAAAACCATCCCCATCTCACTCCCAGATACCTCATGGCTGAGTACTGAATGCTTACCGTAAAGTCAATTACGCCAGAACAGCTAAAAAGCAGTTACCGTTATTTTTCTCCTTAACAGAACTGTAGGGATAAACAGGAAAAACTAAGTGTTATCAAGAGGTATTTTTGCATTATATATTTAAGTATTAGCATAAATATATTTATATATTCATATCCTATTCAAAAAGGATATGTATATGTATATAGAAACATACACATTCATTGTGCTTCTTAATAAGAGTTAATCTTTTGACTCCGTGTTTGGCAATTACAGACAGTTATACTTAAACACTTATGTAGACATATGATTATTGAGTGTGGAAAAAAAATAGTATTGATTTTATCCATATTTAAATTGAGTATTTGAAAAAACAGAATGAACTATTTTTGCCAAGACATTAACCATGGTTACTTTTGAATGAGAAAATATTTTTTAATTTATTCTTCTGACTTTCTACATTTTCTAAAAGGAACATGTACTGATTCTTTATTCAGTAACTTAACATTGCTGTAGATATTTGATTGTGGTGATATTTAATAAGCTTAGTCTTATAGCTATCTTAATGTTACTATATTGTTAAATTAATACAAACTTTCCAGTTTTCTTTTTGATAGAAACTTAGTTATTAGATAAATCCTCATTTTATATAACTTATTTTGAAAAAAGAAGAGAGCGGAAAAATCTTCTACTAAAGATGACTTATATGCCATGAATATGAACGTAATAAAAATATATGAATATATTATATATAAATGTATGCTACATAAGAAACAATTTTCTAATATGAACCACAAATTCTCACAAAGTCTCAGTATTTTCAAAGCATTCATGAACCCTAAAAGTTTTTTCCACGCTGTCTCCCTCACATCCATGAATTATGGGGAAGGAGTCTCACTCTGGTCATTACAGGGAAGATCCTTAAAAAATAAATTTGAACACAAATTTAACATTGGATATATTCAAATTAAAATAAGTATATTAAAAGCAATTGTAGGATACTAATGGGTTACATGATTAGTAATAAAATAGAGGACCTAAATATTTGCAATAAATATTAATAGGAAAGTACTGAGTAAAAATACACAACTGCAAAATATCAAAGGGTTTTATTTTTCATTTAAAGGCAACTTTGAAGATAAGAAGGAGCCCTGGTGGTACAATGGTTAAGCATTCAACTGCTCACTGAAAGGTCGGTGGTTCAAACCCACCTATAGCTCCAAGGGAGCAAATACTTGATGATTTGCTCCAGTAAAGGTTACTGCCTAGGAAACTCTGTGTGGTACTTCTGCACTGTCCTATAGGATTGCTATGAGTCGGAGTCAACTTGAGGGCACACAACAACAATGAAGATAAGGGATACTAAATATATAGTTTGCATAAATAGGAGCGTTGCATAATTTATCAGGTATAGGAAGATAAAATCTATAAACTGTGACATTCTGTAGAGAATGTCACACACTCAAGGAACATTGTAAATTGGGGGAAAAATAAAATTTTCAATTTTGTAAGAGATGGGGTGTTGCTATCTCTGCTCTCTGCCTAGCCAACTGGGTGACTTCAATGGAAAGAGAAAGTTGAAAACATTAGGCCCAGGCTGCCTGTCTGTCATAACCTAGCTAATTTAGTGCACCATCAACATTTTTTACTTTTGCTTATCTAATAAGTTTTTAAAAAGTAGCATAAAATTAAAGTTTCCATTTATATCCTGCTTTTAAATATTGAAGTTGAGAATCTATGTGAATGTTTAAAATAACTTTTATGTTGATTTCTGTGGGCTTCTGAAGCTTTGCTCATTTTTTAATGCGATTTTTTTCTTAAATTAATATTACCAAAAAACCCCTTGTCGTTGAGTAGATTCTGACTGATAGCAACACCATAAGACAGAGTAGAACTGCCCCATGAGTTTTTCCAAGGAGCGGCTGGTGGATTTGAAATGCTGACCTTTTGGTTAGCAACCTGAACTCTTTAACTACTGGGCCACCAGGGCTCCAAATTAGGCATGGTAATATGTTAGAGATACTTGCCCATTTCTGTGATACAAATTTAAAAAAAAATAAAAAATCACAGTTGACCCTTATTTCCTTGACTTTAGTTATGTTGTTTTTGCTAGATGATTTTTAATGTAATTAATTAATAATCTTTTTAAAATATAGCTTTGCTTTTTGCATAAATAGTTTTTCATTTATTTCTCTTGGGCTTTCTAGGTATAAGATCATATTATTTCCCAGGTATTTTACTCTAATTTTCTTATTCATTTCTTGACTGGATGAAGTATATTAACTACTAGTTTCTTCAACTACTACTCCAAGAGAGCTTGAATATTCAAAACATTTGCATGTTGCTTTATTAAGTGAAAAGTCACTTGAACAATTATAAAATATCTTGGCAATACTTTGCATTGGTTTTGCTCTGCTCTTTTATATCACTAAATTTTTGTCGAGAAACCTAATTATTTTTCTATCCTTGAGGAGTCATTTGATGATTTAGCCTTGAAATTCAAAAGATTATATATTTTTTAAGTCCAGTCATTTTACTAGATACCGATCATTTTCTTTGAAAAGATAGTTTTACTTTCTTCTATTTATAAAGTTTATATGGATTATAAATTAAAATTATTTTCTTCCACTGTTTATTTTCTTTTTCAGAAACTACAATTTTGATAAAAAGAAATCATCCTGGTGTCTTCTTTCAAAAATATATATATGATTTTTAGTCATAAAGAATTATCAGTGCTAATGTACCAAAACTGAACTCAAACCCTGTAAATTCTTTAAATACTGAGAGTGGATGACTGAATCTAAAATGATACCACATCTTTTTTCCATATAATCTGTTGTTGACCATGTACTTAATTGATTCATATTTATGAAAACATGAGAGTTAAATATACATTTAAAGGGGCCTGGTGATGCAAGAGTTAAGTGCTGGGCTGCTAATCGAAAGGTTGCTGGTTTGAACCCACCAAGAGGCTCTGCAGGAGAAAGACCTGGCGATCTGCTCCTGCAAAGATTATAGCTTAGAAAATCCTATGGGACAGTTCTACTGTCACATGGGGTTGCCATGAGTCTAAAATCAACTCGACAGCATCTAACAACAGCAACAAATATACCCTTAAGTATGTTATAGTAAAGTCAAACATATGACTTTACATGAGATGAGAACACAGGAAACAATCAGAGAAAAAATACATACACAACGTTAGATAGGCCAGGATTGAGTGGCGTGTAAGACAGATACTCCATAATACATGTAATAAAGGTACTTTGAAAGAAATAAGAAATTTATTTAACAACAAACATCAAAATAAGTACTTCTGTTACCTATTGCTGTATAACAAAATGTTCCAAAGCTTAGAGGCATAAAACAACATTTATTATGTTTACGACTTCTGAAGGTCAGGGAATTGGACCTGGCAATTAGAAGGAGTTCATTTCTGTCTCATGATGTCTGGGATCTGACCTGAAAGATTTGAAAGCCTGGGGTGACCCAAAGACTGGGAGCTGGAATCATCTCATGGCTTATTTTCTCTTATGTTGAAGACTGATGCCGTCTGTCAGCTGGAATGAATCTGGGGCTTTGATCTCCCCAAGTAGCCTGAGTTTCCTCACCATATAGTGGCTGGGTTCTCAGGATGAATATCTAAGTCAGAGCCAGGCAGAAGATGTTTCATCCTTTCTAACTTAGCCATATGGAGCCCTGGTGGCACTGTGGTTAAGCATCCAGCTGCTAGCCAAAATATCCGCAGTTTTTCTCAAAGATAAAACAAAATTAAAAGATTTACAACAGGGGGCCAGAGACTTCGATCTATAAATAACAACAACATCAGAACAATCAAAGAGGGAATAAATGGTGTAGGTATAGAACTTTCAAATGGAGAGGAAGTCAAGGTGTTATCAAGAAATAAAAGACTGGTTTAAACTTAGGAAGACAGGGATAAATTTCAAGATAACCACAAAGAAAGTTAACAAACTTACTCATCAAAATAAAGAAGAAAAACATAAAATCTCAGTAAACACAAAATCTATAAAAATGAAACAAATGAAAAAAAAATCCACACACAAAAAAGAATTCAGTACAGAAGAGTAAGAGGAACAAAGAAAACATCAGGACCACAAAAAAAGCACTACAAAATGACAGCAATAAACTCACATTTATCAATAATCGCACTGAATGTAAATGACTTAAGTGCACCCATAAAGAGACAGAGAGTGACAGAATGGATAAAGAAAACAGGACCCACCAATATACTGTCTATAAGAGATACACCTTAGAAACAAAGACATAAATTTATTAAAAATCACAGGAAGAAAAAAAAATATATCAAGCAAACAGCAACCAAAAAAAGAGCAGGAGTGGCAATACTAATCTCAGATTAAATAGACTTCAAAAAAAAAAACTCTACCATAAAAGGCAAAGAAGGACATTATATAATGATTAAAGGGACAATCTACCATGAAGACATAATCATAATAAATATCTATGCACCCAATGACAGGGCTCCAAAATACATAAAATAAATTCTAACTGCACTGAAAAGAGAAATTGATAGTTCCACAATAATAGTAGGAGACTTCAACACACCACACTCGGTCAAGGATAGAACATCTAGAAAGAAACTCAACAAAGATACAGAAGATTTAAAGGCTACAATCAGCCAACTTGACCTCATAGATATGTATAGAACACTGCACCCAACAGCAACAAAGTACACATTCTTTTCCAACACACATGGAAAGTTCTCCAGAATAGATCACATCTTAGACCCCAATCAACCGTCAACAAAATCCAAAATATTGATATAATACAAAGCATCTTCTCTGATCACAATGCCATCAAAGCAGAAATTAATAACAGGAAGAGTAAGGAAAAAAAATCAAATACATGAAAACTGCATAACACCCTGTTGAAAAATCACTGGGTAATAGAAGAAATCAAAGATAGAATAAAAAAATTCCTAGAATCAAACAAGAATGAAAACATATCATACCAAAACTTTTAGGACACAGCAAAGGCAGTGCTCAGAAGTCAATTTACAGCAATAGATGCACACATCAAAAAAGAAGAAAGGGACAAAATCAAAACATTAGCTACACAACACAAACAAATAGAAAGAGAACAGCAAAAGAAGGCCACAGCACTAGAAGAAAGGAAATAATAAAGACCAGAGCAGAAATAAAGGAAATAGAGAATAGAAAAACAATAGAAAGAATCAACAAAACCAAAAGTTGTTTCCTGGAAAAGATCTACAAAATTGACAAACCATTGGCCAAATTGACAAAGGAAAAACAGGAGAGGATGCAAATAACTCAAATAAGAAATAAAATGGGGGACATTACAACAAGACCCAACTGAAATAAAAAGGATCATAACAGAGTACTATGAAAAACTATACTCCAAAAAATTTGAAAGCCTAGAGGAACTGGACAAATTTCTAGAAACACACTACCTACCCAAACTACAACAAAGTGAAGTTGAAAATCTGAACAGACCCATAACAAGAAAAGAGACTGAAAAGGTAATTACAAAAACTCCCCCTCCCCCCCAAAAAAAAGCCTTGGCCCAGAAGGCTTAACTGAAGAATTCTACCAAACATGCAGAGAAAAGCTTCCACCAGTACTACTCAAACTATTTCAGAACATAGAAATGGAAGGGATACTTCTGAATTCATTCTATGAAGCGGGCATATCCCTGATATAAAACCAGGCAAAGACATCACAAAAAAAAAAAATACGGACAAATATCTCTCATGAATATAGATGCAAAAATTCTCAACAAAATTCTAGCCAATAGAGTTCAATATCATATCAAAAAAATAATACAGCATGACCAAGTGGGATTCATACCAGCTATGCAAGGATGGTTCAACATTAGAAAATTGATCAGTGTAATCTACCACATAAATAAAAGAAAAGAATCACATGATCATCTCATCGACATAGAAAAGGCATTTGACAAAGTCCAACACCCATTCCTGATAAAAACCCTCAACAAAATAGGTATAGAAAGGAAACTCCTCCATGTAACAAAGGGCATCTATACAATACCAACAGCTAACATTATTCTTAATGGAGAGAGGCTGAAATCATTCCCCTTGCGAATAAGAACAAGACAAGGGTGCCCTTTATCACCACTCCTAGTTAACATTATGCTGGAAGTCCTAGCTAGAGCAACAAAGCAAGAAAAAGAAATAAAGGGCATCCAAATTGGTAAGAGAGAAGCACAACTGTCCCTATTTGCAGATGATATGATACTATACATAGAAAACTCAAAAGACTCTGTGAGAAAACCACTGGAGTTGATAGATTCAGCAGAGTAGCAGGATATAAGATATACAATAATCAGTTGGATTCCTATACAACAATAAAGAGAATGATGAAAAAGAAATCAGGAAAGCAATACCATTTATAGTAGCTCCTAAAAAAAAAAAAATACCAAGGAATAAATCTAACCAGAGATGTGAAAGATCTATACAAAGAAAACAGCAAAACACTACTGCAATAAACCGAAAGAGACCTACATAAATAGAAAAACATATCATGCTCATGGATAGGTAGACTGAACATTGTGAAAATGTCAATTCTACCCAAAACAATCTATAAATACAATGCAATCCCAATCCAAATACCAACAGCATTCTTTAAAGAGATATAAAAACAAATCATTAACTTTATATGGAGAGTAGAGAGTCCCCAGATAAGTAAAGCACCATTGAAGAAGAAGAATAAAGTAGGAGAACTTGAACTACTTGACCTCAGAACCTACTATACAGATACGATAGTCAAAACAGCCTGGTACTGGTACAATGACAGACACATTGATAAACGGAACAAAATTGAGAACCCAGATGTAAATCCATCCACTTACCCTCACCTGACATTCAACAAGGGCCCAAAGTCCATCAAACGGGGAAAAGACAGTCTTTTTAACAAATGGTGCTGACAAAACTGGATGTCCATCTGCAAAAAATTAAACAGGACTCATACCTCACACCATACAAAAAAACTAATTCAAAATGGATCAAAGACTTAAATATAAAATCAAAAACTAAAAGTCATAGAAGGAAAAATAGGATCAATGCTAGAGGCCCAAATACACAGCATTAACAGGATACGAACCATAACTAACAATAGACAAACACCAGAAGATAAGCTAGATAACTGGGATCTTCTAAAAATTAAACACTTATGTTCACCAGAAGATTTCATCATAACAGTAAAAAGAGAACCTACAGAGTGGGAAAAAATTTTCAGCTATGACAAATTCGACAAAGACCTAATCTCTAAAATCTACAGGAAAATCCAACACCCCTACAACAAAAAGACAAATAATCCAGTTAAAAAATGGGCAAAGGATATGAACAGACACTTCACCAAAGAAGACATTTAGGTGGGTAACAGACACATGAGGAAATGCTCATGATCACTAGCCATTAGAGAAATGAAAATCAAAACCACAATGAGATGTCATCTCACGCCAACACTACTAGCACAAATCAAAAAAAAAGAAAATAACAAATATTAGAGAGGTTGCGGGGAGATTGGAACTCTTATGCATTGCTGGGGGGAATGCAAAATGGTAAAACCATTTTGGATAACAATATAGTGCTTCTTTTAAAAGCTAGAATACCAGATGATCCAGCAATCCCACACCTAGGAATATATCCTAGAGAAATAAGAGCCGTCACACATATAGTAATATGCACACCCATGTTCATTGCAGTATGATTCATGATAACAAAAAGATGGAAACAACCTAGGCGCCTGTCTTAGGCTGTGTTCTCTAGAGAAGCAAAACCAGTAAAGTGTATGAATATATAGAGAGATAGATTTATATCCAGGAAACAGCTCACATGATTGTAGAGGCTGGAACATCCCAAGTCTGTGGACCAGGATAGAGGCCTCTCCCGAATCATGGAGCTGCAGGGGTTGGTGAACCCAAGAGCGGCAGGTCAGAGAGCAGGACTCTTTTGTTCACAGGCTGTGAAGATCAATGAATCCCAAGATCGGGAAGTAAGCTGCTAACTCAAGTCCCAAGAACTGGAGGTCAGACGACAAGAGGCAGCTGCAGGATCCAGAACAAGCCAAAAACCTTGGCAAGGCAAGCAGAAAGGAACTATGTGGTGGAGGGTGGAGAGATGAAGGCCAAGGGGGTGGTGAGCTGCCACAGGCACTGCCCCTGCTGGTACCACTCAGTAGATTCCATCATGATGGTGATCACATACTAAATTTCAACAGGGAAGTGATCACAGCATTATACAAGTGCCAAAACATTGAGAATCATGGCCCAGTGAAGCTGACATACAATCTTAACCATCACAGTGCCCATCAACAGATAAATGGGTAAACAAACTATGGTATATATACACAATGGAATAGTACGAAATGATAAAGAACAATGATGAATCTGCAAAGCATCTCACAACATGGATGAATCTGGAGGGCATTATGCTGAGTGAAATAAGTCAATCACAGAAGGACAAATAGTGTATGAGACCAATACTATAAAAACTCGTAAAAAAGTTTACACTAAAAAAGAAACAATCTTTGATGGTTATGAGGGAGGGGAGGAGTGGGAGGGAAAAACACTAAAATAGACAATAGATAAGTGGCAACTTTGGTGAAGGGTAAGAAAGTACACGATCCTGGGGAAGCCAGTACAACTTGTCCAAGGCAAGGTCATGGAAGCTCCGTAGACACTTCCAAACTCCCTGAGGGACTGCATTACTGGGCAGACAGCTGTGGGGACCACGGTCAGGGAACGTCTAGCTCAACTGGCGTAACATAGTTTATAAAGAAAATGTTCTACATTCTGCCTTGGTGAGCAGCATCTGAGGTCTTAAAAACTTGTAAGCAGCTATCTAAGAGACTCCTCTGGTCTCACCCCGTCTGGAGCAAGGAAGAAACAAGAAAACTGAAGACGCAAGGGGAAGATTTGTCCAAAGACTAATGGACCATACAACCATGGCCTCCACCAGACTGAGTCCAGTACAACTAGATGGTGCCCAGCCACCACTAACGACTACTCTGACAGGGATCACAATAGAGGGTCCGAGTCAGAGCTGCAGAAAAATGTAGAACAAAATTCTAACTCACAAAAAAAAAAAGACCAGACTTACTGGTCTGACAGAGACTGGAGAAATCCCGACACCCTTATAGCTCAGTAATGAAGTCTTTTCTGAGGTTTCACCTTTCAGCCAAAGATTAGACAGGCTCATAAAACAAAACGAGACAAAATGGGCACACCAGCCCAGGGGCAAGGATGAGAAGGTGGGAGAGGACGGGAAAGCTGGTAATGGGGAACCCAAGGTCAAGAAGGGGAGACTGTTGACATGTAGTGGGGTTGGTAACCAAATAATATGAGTATTAATTGTTTAAAGAGAAACTTGTTTGCTTTGTAAACCTTCATCTAAAGTACGTTAAAAAAAAAAACTTTGGCAGTTGGAATCCACCAGCTGCTCCTTGGAAACTTTATGCGGCAGCGCTACTCTGTCCTGTAGGTTTGCCGTGAGTCGGAATTGACTTGACGGCAATGAGTTTTTTTTAGCTTAGCCATGGAAGTCTCACAACATCACTTTCATTGCATTATACTCATCAAGTACCTCACAGAATCTTCCAGGTTTCAAGTGTAGGCGAAATAGGCTTTCCCTCTTGAGGAGGGAGGGACAATCTTGAAAGAATATGGAGGATCAGAAATATGACTGTAACCATTTTTTGGAAGCACAATTATAAAAAGTAAAAGTCCTTAAGGATTGAAATCCCGTCTTATTCAAATTCTTGCATAGATACTCAATGTGATTAATAACGAATAAATAAGTGAACTGCTGATTGACGTAATAACTCAATAACCTACGTATGCCATTTCCTCTGTACTGTCGGAAATTAGAATTACACATTTAGACTCCTGAAAGACAAAGTTATTATAGGAATTGTTAATAGCCCGGTCCCCACCAAACATGCATGCATAAATACATTACTCCAGGTCAATTATATTTGAGTAAGGCCAGCAGGAATACAACCTTTAAATCCAGCCCAGAATATCCCTTTATTTTAAGCATGAAATATGAGTCAAAACATCTCCAGTATTATTAATTTGTTTAATGCCTTTTCGATATTTGTAACAAATGGCAGGCCAGAATATTGTACTATTGTAAGTAATTAGTAGTTACAAGATTTTTTAAATTAATTCCGTTCTATTCCATTTTTTTAAACTGTTCTTCAGCCTATGCAATGAGACCTCAAGTTCTCCACAAATAAATTTTAAGTACAAATAGTAAAATATGTATGCATCTCTTTTGACCAAGGACAGTTAATGTAGAGAAATCTGGCATTGTAATAGCTACATTGTAAATACACACATTTCAAATTATTCAAAATTTAAACAATTTAACATTGACCATCTATATGCCATGTGAAAATGTTGTTCGTGCCTGAATTGTTTGGAATGGTTAAAGCAATCTCTTAAAATGAAAACATTTTTGTACATAAAGCCACTGGTGTGGTGCATCTGACACCTGGACTAATGGTCAGCAATAGAAAATTATGTCCCTTAATCATTCTACGCATCTATTTCAATCCAGTTTAGATCTTGTAATTAAATACTCTTTAAATAGAATACAGCTCTTGTGGATAATGCAAAGTCCTGATTGAATTCAACAGAGTGATGGAATATCACAGAACATTTGTCTCTAAGAAGTCATTACATTTATGTTTTTGTTTACCTAAAAGTAATGTACTTTATTGAAAGTCATTAGGGTAGCAGTTTTTATGACTTGAAGACCTCTGCTGAATGTATAAATATCTCTGGTACATAACATTTTCTAGTTAAAACGCAGCTATGTGTAGCTAAAATATCTAAGTGACTCTTTTTCAAATAGTTAATAAAAAATGCTGTGGTGACGAGGGATAGAAAGAAACAAACTTTTATTGTATTGTTTAAACGTTGGGCCATTGGCCATGTTTCCTCATTATCTAAATAACTCCAGCCTCTCATCCATTTTATGCCAGGTACATCATAAACGGTAACATTTCAATATCTTCAGGTTCATTTAGAATAGTTGAAAATCTAAATGTTGAGTGCCTGCCAACATAGTATCAGGCTTTTAAAGTACATATTTCACTAAAGAATTGCCAACATCGTGCCTTCTCTACAGTAGAAATATATTGTATTTTTTCATCTCAGCATTTCTCCCCCTTCTATTGGAAACCACCAAAAACACCCAGTTGCTGTAGAGTCAGTTTTGGCTCATAGTGATAGAATTGTGCTTGATAGGGTTTTCAATGTTTGATTTAAAGAAGTAGACTGCCAGGCCTTTCTTCTGAGTGCTTCTGGGCAAACTCAAACCTTCAACTTCTTCAATAGCAACTGAGCACTTTAACTGTTTATGCCACCCAGGGGTGTCACTATTAGAAATATTATCCCAATATTCCCACTACTCTTTCCTCAGTCTATATACTCCTCATAGGGCAGTCAACCAAAGGATCTCTGTAGCCCCAGGGAAGTGGCAACCTACTAAGTCCAATAAGATTGTCTCTTCTGGGATTTAGAATCTTGAAGAGAATGGCACAAAGAAGCTCAAAGAGTTTATTCATTAGTGGCTGTTAAGCGTCATTAGACTATGGCCTGCGTGTCAGCCCCCTATTTTTATAAATAGCTTTATTGGAACTCAGACACACTCATTTGTTTCTGTGTTATGTGTGGCTGATTTCACACTCCAAAGCAGAGGTGAGTGGGTGCAACTGAGACTGTATGGCTCACGAACCTAAAATATTTGCTGTCTTGCCTGCAAAGAAGAAGTTTGCTGATTCCTGGCCAAGATCGTTAGTGCTGGTATAATTTCTATCTTTCATGAGTCAGTTTGTTCTGTAAAAGACCTAGAATCCTACTAAAATTCCTTTTTTTTTTTTATTTTTTCAATTTGGTCAGAGTGAATTTCTTTTGCTTTAATCAAAGAACACAACTGACCCTCAGAGTGGTGATAAACAAGCAAAGATCTTCAGAGAAATCTAGGGTATTTGGGAGTCGTTAATCCAAGCCAGGATGCCGAAGTAGGAATGAGACCTCTGTTTAAGGACTGAAACGAGTAAATACCTCCCCATGGTGTGCAGTGCAAAGCGGTTAATCCATCTATCAGCTCTGGCACCTGCATTTCTGAGTTAACTGACGAGAACTGAGTATCTGCTACTGTACGGTAACCAGGAAGTCATGAGGAAGGTAGAAACTGTGAAGTAGGATGCTTGCTTCTAACAGCCCTGGATGACTTAAAATAAGACCATTGTTTTTCTGAATTAAGATGGAATTGGTTTGTATTACTTACAGCCAAGTGTATCATAACTGATACATCCTCGTTAGGGACAGATTAATTTGAGGTCCTGTACAAAGCAAAGTCGGTATTGTTCTCCTAAATCAGTGGTGTGAAATGACCATTGTTTGCCGATATGTGAAATAAGAAACATTATGAGAATTCTATCCAGCTGGCCGTATGACACTTTATCCATTTTATCTTTAAGGAGCTATAGAAGCTATAAGGAGACTTCTCTGAATTATGCAGAATAATAAGCATCTTGATTTGTTTGACATTTTAAGGTATGTTGTTATTGTGGTTAGTTGGTGTCAAGTCAGCTCTGACTCATAGTGACCTTATGCGTAACAGAACGAAACCTTGCCTGGCCCTGTGCCATCCTCACAGTTGTTGGTATATTTGAGCCTGTGGTTGCAACCACTGTGTCTTTCTATCTTATGGAGGGTTTCCCTCATCTTCACTGACCCTGAACTTTACCAAACATAGTGTCTTTTTTTAGTGATTAGTCTTTCCTGAGGATATGTCCAGAGTAAGCACAATGAAGTCTCTCCATTCCCACTTCTAAAGTACATTCTGACTGTACTTCCTCCAAGATGGACTCGTTCATTCTTCTGGCATTCCATGGTATATGCAATATTCTTCACCAACACCACAGTCCAAACGCTCAGTATAGAGGCAGTCAAAGGGCCAGAAAGCATGAGGTCTTGCCCTTATTCATGTAAATAACAATGCTATTTTTATATATATATCAGAAAAATATTAAAATGTCAGTTTATTTTTTGTTCCCACTGCTAGAGTTATTTTCTGTTTCTCATCCCTCGAATTTTCTAAAGCACTGTTTGTCCTGCTTTAATAGCTTTTATGATACAGAGAAACAGCAACAGTTGCCAAGTGTGCGTAAGAAAATTCCCGTCTTTCGTTTGTGGCAGGTTAGCCTAATTGAGTAGAGCTTGCTGAATTATCTTGTTGTTGTTGTTAGGTGCTGTCGAGTCAGTTCCGACTCATAGCGACCCCATGCACAACAGAACGAAACACTGCTTGGTCCTGCACAATCCTCACAATTGTTGCTATGCTTGAGCCCATTATTGTAGCTACTGTGTCAATATATCTCTTGACACAGGGTCTTCTTTTTCGCTGATCCTCTACTTTACCAAGCATGATGACCTTCTCCAGGGACTGCCCTACTGATAAAATATCCAAAGTATGTGAGACGTAGTCTCGCCATCCTTGCTTCTAAGGAGCACTCTGGCTGTACTTCTTCCAAGACAGATTTGTTCTTCTTTCGGCAGTCCATGGTATACTCAATATTCTTAGCCAGTACCACAATTCAAAGGCGTCAGTTCTTCTTGGGTCTTCTTTATTCATTGTCCAGCTTTCACATGTATATGAGGCGACTGAAAACACCATGGCTTGGATAAGGAGCACCTTAGTTCTCAAGGTGACATCTTTGCTTCAAGTCGTCCTCACTGTCAGCAAGCAAGGTTGTGTCATCTGCATAACACAGATTCTTAATGAGTCTTCCTCCAATCCTGATGCCGCGTTCTTCTTCGTATAGTCCAGCTTCTAGGATTGTTTGCTCAGCGTACAGATTGAATAGTTACGGTGAAAGGATACAACACTGACGCAAACCTTTCCTGACTTTAAACCATGCAGTATCCCCTTGTTCTGTTCGAACGACTGCCTCTTGATCCATGTGCAGATTCTTCATGATCCCAAGTAAGTGTTCTGGAATTCCCATTCTCTGCAACGTTATCCATAATTTGTTATGATCCACACAGTGGAATGTCTTACCACAGTCAATAAAACACAGGTAAACATCTTTCTTTCTGGTATCCTCTGCTTTCAGCTGGGATCTACCTGACATCAGCAATGATATCCCTGGTTCCACGTCCTCTTCTAAATACAGCTTGAATTTCTGGCAGTTCCCTGTTGATATACTGCTGCAGCCACTTTTGAATGATCTTCAGCAAAATTTTGCTTCCATGTGGTATTAATGATACTGTTTGATAATTTCCGCATTCAGTTGGATCACCTTTCTCGGGAATAGGCATAAATATGTATCTCTTCCAGTTGGCTGGCCAGGTAGCTGTCTTCCAAATTTCTTGGCCTAGATGAGTGAGCACTTCCAGCACTGCAACCATTTATTAAAACATCTCAACTGATATTCCGTCAATTCCTGTAGCCTTGTTTCTCGCCAATGTCTTCAGTGCAGCTTGGACCTCTTCCTTCAGTACCATCAGTTGCTGATCATATGCTACCTCCTGAAATGGTTGAACATAGACCAATTCTTTTTGGTATAGGGACTCTGTGTATTCCTTCCACCTTCTTTTGATGCTTCCTGCATCGTTTAGTATTTTCCCTATAGAATCCTTCAGTATTGCAACTCAAGACTTGAATCTTTTCTTCAGTTCTTTCAGCTTGAGAAATGCTGAGCGTGTTCTTCCCTTTGGTTTTCTATCTCCAGGTCTTAGCACCTGTCATCATAATACTTTACTTTGCCTTCTTGAGCTGCTGTTTGAAATCTTCTGTTCAGCTCGTTTACTTTATCATTTTTTTCCTTTTGTTTAGCTACTCAATGTTCAAGAGCAAGTTTCAGAGTCTCTTCTGACATCCATTTAGGACTTTTCTTTCTCTCTTGTCTTTTTAATGACCTCTTGCTTTCTTCATGTATGATGTCCTTGACATCATTCCACAACTCATCTGGTCTTTGGTCATTAGTGCCCAATGCATCAAGTCTATTCTTGAGATGGTCTCTAAATTAGGGTGGGATATACTCAAGGTCGTACTTTGGCTCTCATGGACTTGTTCAAATTTTCTTCAGTTTCAACTTGAACTTTCATATGAGTAATTGATAGTCTGATCTGCAGTCAGCCCCTGGCCTTGTTCTGATTGATGATATTGAGTTTTTCCATCATCTCTTTCCACAGATGTCGTCAATTTGATTCCTGTATATCTTATTTTGCGAGGTCCATGTGTATAGTCACCGTTTATGTTGTTGAAAAAAGGTATTTGCAACAAAGAATCGTTGGTCTTGCAAAATTTAGTCATGCTATCTGCAGCATAGTTTCTATCACCAAGGCCATATTTTCCAACTGCCGATCCTTCTTTGTTTCCAACCTTCCCATTCCAATCATCAGTAATTATCAATTCATCCTGATTACAAGTTCGATCAATTTCAGACTGCAGAAGTAGGTAAAAATCTTCAATTTCTTCATCTTTGGCCTTGTGGTTGGTGAGTAAGCTTTAATAATAGTCATATTAACTGGACTTCCTTGTAGGTGTATGGATATTATCCTATCACTGACAGCATTGTACTTCAGGATAGAACTTGAAATGTTCTTTTTAACAATGAATACTACACCATTCCTCTTCAAGCTGTCGTTCCCGGCATAGTAAATCATATGACTGTCTGATTCAAAATGACCAGTACCAGTCCATTTCAGCTCACTAATGCCTAGGATATTGAACTTTATGTGTTCTATTCTATTTTTGATTATTTCCAATTTTCCTAGATTCATACTTTGTACATTCCAGGTTCTGATTATTAATGGATGTTTGCAGCTGTTTCTTCTCATTTTGAGTTGTGCCTCATCAGAAGATGAAGGTCCCGAAAGCTTGACTCCGTCCACGTCATTAAGGTCAACTTTGCTTTGAGGAGGCAGCTCTTCCCCAGTTGTCTTTTGAGTGTCTTCCAACCTGAGGGGTTCATCTTCTGGCACTATATCAGACGGTGTTATGCTACTATTCATAATGTTTCCCTGGCTAATTTTTTTTTTCAGAAGTAGACCACCAGGTCCTTCTTCCTAGCCTGTCTTAGTCTAGAAGCTCAGCTGAAACCCGTCAGCCATGGCTGGCATTTGAATACCGGTGGCATAGCTTCCAGCATCACAGCAACACACATGCCCCCACAGTATGACAAACTGACAGACACGTGGGGGTGAATTATCTTAGCAGATAAAATGATGGAACAATGTGTTCGGAGTCTATGTGGCAAACATAGCCATTTCTAAGGGAGTTAGAAATATTCCCAAAAGAAGAAGGTAAGTAATTGTCAGGGAGGATTGCAAAGGGAAGAAGAAAATTCTCTACAGTTTAGAGAACAAGGATCCATTTGCATGGTAGCATCCTGCAGGGCAGCAAGTTTTTCTCTATATATGGCCTTTCTGGCCTGAGTTTGTAGTTCTGCCAAGATGATTTGTTAGGCCACAATCTTGCAAAGGGATTGCATAGTTTACTGTGCAAATAAGGTGTGTAAAACCTTTGAATGGATGGGTCAATTACTGTGCAAACTAGGTGGCTGTGGCCTACCCAGGGGATTGGTCATTTTTGCCATCCTGCTGGGTTTAAGAGTCAACCCACCAGAGGATAAAGAAGACTTCACTACCATCAAGCAGAAGAGCCAGGAATGAGCACGTCCTTTGGACCAGGAGTCCCTGCACTGAAAACCTCCTAGACCAGTGCAAGAAGGCTGTTGTGGGCTCACCCACCCATGGAGTCAGAGAGCTGAGCACTGTCTGGCAAGATGGCTTGCTGGCGAAGTGGGATGCCTTCGGGAACTTGTAGAAAGGGCCAGAAGAGCTGTAACACTTTCCCTAATGGGGCCCACTGGCAGAGGCCCGGCCTGAGTGAAGATCAGCAGTGGATGCCTGAGTGTGGCCTGTCGGCAGGCACAGCCGAGAAGGAGCTGAGAGCTGTCTTGATTGGAAGCTGTCCTGATTCACAGATTATATCCTATCTCTTGAGTTGTTTCTGTCACTTCCAAGTTGATTCTGATGCTGAATTCTGATGTGGTCTGTGAGTTCTGTGTGGCCATTGCAAAGGATTATTAAACCCAGCAGACAAGTAGAGAGTGTCATGGAGGGACGGCTGGTGTCAGAATTGTTAAAAAGGCTGGAGAGTAGAGGTATGTCTGACCTCTGCCTCATAGGAGTCAGCTTTGGACTGGTGGTGATTCTCTGCCCTCCTCTTGGCGTTGACAAGGTCTGATACTGCCACGTTTCACATCCTCAGTGAAGGATTGCTACACGATATGGGTTGGGCATATTGCAATGAAAGTTGTGATCTTGGAAATTTTAGGAAAAGAATTCATGCTGAGGTCAAACATCTGCAGGATGTTCAGGGATCATTTTGGCCTACAAAATAAACTTGTTTATAGTGTCTGTTATAAACTAAAGATGAAAGGGCTCTTTCCCAAATACACTGGATTAGACTTCACACTCTTAAAACTATAATATAAACAAGCAAAATCCTGAATATGATGGATTAAGTGGCCTCAATAATGAAAGGATTAGTATTTTACCCACACTAAATGACTAGGGCTCAGAAAATTACATCTGATTAAAGAACAAAAGAAATGTAAAATTCTTTGCACTCTAGTGTTATACATTACAGTATTTTTATGCAAATAACATGTTTCTTTGCCACCTGGGCCATCCCTCCTGAGAGGTGTTTTCATAAGCACCACTATGCCATTTTTTTTTACATGTTGCTATAAAAAAATTAGTATAGTGAGCTTATGAAAATACCTGTCAAGGGGAGGGTGCGGTTGACAAATGTATTTGAATAAAAGTACAGTAATCTGCTACTTCACTGACATACAGATTCAACAATGCTCTATAATCTTAAAACTCTTATACGTAACTATATATGTGTATACATATATTTCATATTATATTTATGAAAACTTTTTAAGTGGAAATATTATATTTCTTTATGTAGATGAAGAAGCTATAGGAGAATCATTTTCTCTGACAGTGGTGACAGAGTGGATGGACGGATTAAAGTTCAATAATAAACATAATACCCGTTGCCGTCAAGTCCATTCTGACTTATAGAGACCCTATAGGACAGAGTAGAACTGTCTCATAGGATGTCCCAGTCCAAGGCTGTAAGTCTTCACAGAAGGAGACTGTCACATCTTTCTCCCGAGGAGAGGCTGAAGAGTTCAAACTGACTTCCTTTCATTTAGCAGCAGAGCACTTAAACACTGTGCCACCAGGAAGCCTTTCAATGTACAAAATAGAGATTATTTAATGATCATTTGAATACAAAGTGTGAGATAGTTATAAAATTCTAGACTAATTCTCAGAGTTTTGGACACTGGTGCTGTTTGTCCCAATAAGGAACAGAAAAGGAGAATATCGTCAATGGGATGGGGTGGCTGAGTTCCAAATTAATGTCCTTAACTTTGTCACACTTGAGTATCCATTTGTAGATATACTATATATCAGCCTGGGTCCAATTAGGAGACAGAAATCACAGGTTAATTTGAACAGAGAAGTTTAATATAAAGAATTATCAAACTATGATAGGAGAGTAACCATAAAGATGTAAAGAGAAATGTAAAGAATACTCTAGGGCTAAGGGAGGGTACCCAAGGAAGGGCAAATTGGAAGAGAGGGTCCTCCCAAAGGCCAGGGTTCACCATTCACTATGAAGATGTGGTTGTAGCTAGCTGGAGAATGGAGACATTTGTTGGGTTTCAAGGGCCAGAGCTGATCTAGAATCACCAGGCAGCAGGAAACAACCCTTCAGGGAGCAGGAGAACCAAGGTTGAGAATAAATAACAGAACAAATTTTTTATTGTTTTAAGTCACTAAGTTTTTGATAATTTGTTACAGTAGCAATAGGAGACCAATAAACCAATCTTCCTCAATTTTCTCCTCCTATCTTTCTCTTAAAGCCATTATTGTATGGCTTTTGCTCCTTTTACTTTACCCCAAATAGCTAAAAAATAATAATTTACTTTATTTTGTGGTGGTATTGTTAAGAATATACACAGAACATACACCAAGTCAACAATTTCTACATGTACAAGTGACACTGATTACATTCTTTGAGTTGTGCAACCATTCTCACCCTCTTTTTATAAGTTAACTCTCAACATAAACTCACTGTCCCCTAAATTTGCTACCTAATCCTTTGAGTTGTCAATTTGATCCCATATAGATAGATCTTAAAAGATCACAATGCTCAAGGCAGACATTCTTTATTAGTTAAGATAAATTATTGTTTGGTTTTAAAAAGACTTCAGGGGTTATTTTTGGTTTAAGATTTAAAGACTATCTCAGGGCATTAATTTTGGGGGTTCATTCAGCCTCCATGGCTCCAGAATCTGAATTCCATGAGAATTTGAAATTCTGTTCTGCATTGCCCCCTTTTGATCAGGATTCTTTAACAGAATCTTTGATCAATATTTCCAATAATGATAGCCGAGCACCATCCAGTTCTTCTGGTATGGTAAAGGAGGCAGTTGCTTATGGAGGCAATTAGCCACACATTCCATTTTCTCCTCGTATTCTTGACTTCCTTCTTCCTCTGAGACTAATTGTTGTACCTTGGGTGGCTATACCCAAAATACTTTTGTCAAAGACACCAATGACTTTAGCATTACTAAATCTAATGGTCAATTTACTCTTTCTCTTACTTAACCTGTCAGTAGCAGACGTCAAATTTAGTTATTATCATCATTAATGAAGAAACCATAAAAGTAATTCCTTCAAAATCAAGAAAAAGACGTTATCTTAATGTACATGGTATAGGAATTCCTAATAAACAGACTGAAAAATTAAAATAAAAGCAATAATTAAAAAATTACAGACACAAATTTGTATCTACATAGAATACACACCAAATTCTACAGAATAATATAAAGCATATTATGGATAAACTTCTGGATATAATTTCAATATACAAAAGAAAAAATTACTTACGTGTGTAAGAAATGGTTAGAAAATGTAATTAAAAATAATATTTATTATATTATGCAAATTATAGAAATAAAATAAGATGTACAATTAATAATACAAAAAGTAAAATTATGACTTATTAAATTAAAGAAAATATAAATAAATGTAAAATTGTGTCATGTTCATTGATGGAAAGACTTGATCTCCTAATTAACAAGAAAAATTGCTTTGGCAGATATGCCATACCATGCTCCAAAATTTATTATTAGAAATGTTGGTATTGGTGCATGAATAGACCAAAGCAACGTTACCAAATAGAGAGCTGATATACATACCCACACATGTATTAAAACTTAATATTTCTGAGGAAATATAGATCAATGAGAAAAAGTTGATATTAAAAGTTAGGAATGGAAAGGTAAAAGATGAAAAGCTGAACAATATGCTTTATATATATATATATATATATATATGTAAGCGTTAAAGAAATTCAAGTGAGTGAAACAAATACAGGATCATGGACACAAACAAGGAAAGAAAGAAGGTATCCTGACTTGAGAAGGGCCACCATGGGCTTCAGAACATACTGATGACTCTTGTCTCAAGCTAGGTGGTGAGCAGGAATCTGCTTGACTACGATTCTTTCGTTTTTCCATCATATTCACGTATGTATATATATATATACCAATATAAATGTGTGTTTTGTGGATTTATATGTACAATGCTTTCCATTATAATAAACACACAGAAATAAATGAAATTATAAAGAAACTGCTGAATGAGAAATAAGGAAATTAATGTGGTAAATTCAGATAGAAATAATATATGATGATACCAATAGAACCTCATGGGAGTAAAAGATTGGATGAGAGAAAGATTGGGTGAGAAATTTATTTACTTCAAAGACATTTATTTGATCTCTATATATGCTATGCAGAAGTTTAATAAAGAAGAGTTTAAAAACACAGAACAAAGTAGGTAAATTCAAGTTCTGCAAAAGATACTGTGAGAAATGTATACAAATAATATAATTTCCAAGTTCTGCGTGGCCAAATATTTTCTATCTGTCTTGTTTATTGTAAAATTCTAATATCTAGAAGAGTGCCTGGCATATATCAGGTGCACTATTAATATATGTAGAATGTATATGCTGCTTGAATTAATAAAGAGAAAAGATATCTGAACAAAAGAACCAACAGTTTTGGAGGGGTTTTCTTGGATCTACTCTTGGAGGCTATTTCTGTGATCTTGGTCTTTTTCTCTCTGTTTAAATTTATCTTTCCATTTGGTCTGCTTGCGTGTGCGCACACACGTGTGTATATGTGTATTTTTTAAATCTTTATATTTGTACCTGTTATTCCTTTTACTTTGCTGTTGTGTTTTTATTCTGGAAAGACAGGATGGAAGAGAAGGGCACAGAGGAGAAGAAACAGAAGGTTAAATGCTTAGGAGTCTGTTCTGGACTCACAAGAGATGAGTACAAACAGTCGTAAGGTTTTCTTTTTCTAGATTATCCAATTTGTTTCAATACAAATATGAACAACGAAAATAATGACACACATGGTCTACTTCCAAACTGATTAACTGCCTAATTGTTGCATTTATAGCAACCAATGTCTAATTCCATTAGTAATTAAGAAATTATTTTGCATTAATCATATAATTTTCTAGGAGATCCAATGAGAAGTGGGATATTTCTTTAATCAGGTAATAGCATCCTGATTTCAAGTACCAAAACATTCTTAAATTGCCTTTTTTAACTTCTGTTTCCAGATTAGATGGTTTTATGATGTATAAGGATGGTAATTCAAATTCTTATTTACTTGTTTATTTTTTTATGAGCTAACAGTTCATCCTTATAGAAGACAATCATAATTCAACAGGAAAAAAACATTCAGTGTATAAGAAAAAGAAAATAACTGCCTTACAAAATAAAATGACATTCTCAAATGAAAAATCAGAATAGATGCATATTTTCAAAAAGCTACGGATATATTGAGAGACATTAGAAGACTAAAAAAAAAGTCAACTGCTTGATAAACAAATTAGCTTCTCTCATAGAAGGACACATTGTAAGTACTTAAGACGTGAAAGCTTAGCTTTCTGGTATAGGAAGATGGTCATTATATGCCCGATAAAATATTTTTTCCTACGCAAGAAGTCAGTAATTTTGCTTAATTTTCTACTGGTGATCAATGCTCTTGCATTATTGGTAGTTAATAGAACTAGTAACTTGAATCTCTTATGTTCTTATGGCAATTACATTTGGACAACACTCACAGGGGCACGAGATAAGCACTTCTGCTTTGGAACAAACAAATAAACAAACAAAAAAAGCATATAGGTAATTCAAAAAAATTTGCTGCAGTTTTAAAGCTGTATTTTTAACTAATGATTTTGGCATCCTTCAATAAGTTGTCAGTCAAAAATGACATTACTGAAATATTGAGGACTTACCTCAGCATCCTAAGCATATTTTCCAAGGATGCAAAAGCTGAATGTTTTTACAGTTGAAGGGCTTTCACATTTAAATAAATTTTAGCAGTTAAATACTTGTTAAATTTTGTTGGAAAATGAAAATTTGATTTACTTAATCTTTCGTGTAGGGATGATTTTTGGTTTATATTTGGACAAAGGAATACTTTGACCACTAAATAACTAAAAGTTCTAAACTCACTGGGAAATTAAAAAATCCAAAATAGTAAATGAAAAGACATAATAAAACCTTTGGCAAAGACAAAAACTTAAACTCAGCCTTTATTATTTTTGTAAATTTAATCATGTCACTTATTAAATATAAATTATCATATTTAAAATAGAAAGTGCTTTTAAAATGTGAACAAATGCTCTTGCATTTCAAATTGAGGAAAGGAAAATAATATTATAGGAGTTACTAGGCAAATTTTCCCTAAAAGTGTAACATATTTTAAAATATATTCCTGTTAGCGTGAATCCCTTTTTATTTTTAAAGGGAAGACAGAGGAGGATTTTATTTTCCTTTTAGCTTAGAGAGAAAAAGAAAGATAAAGAAGGTTATTTTCTGAGATATAGTTTTCAGCTTTGTCATATGTTTATTATTACTGCATGTAAAGAACTCTTTCATGTAATTCTATGCTACTCCGTGGGAAATTATTTATTTTGATTTCATTTTAATTGCTGTTACACACTTGAAAAAGCATATGGTTGGCAAAAAAGCCCATGAAAATATGCTCAAACTCGTTAGTGTTACAGAGATGCAAATGAAAGCCACAATGAGATACCACCCCACCCCCATTAGAATGGCAATGATTTAAAAAATAAAAAAAAAAAAGGAAAATACTAGATGTCGGCAAGGTTGTGGAGAAACAGGAACTCCCATGCATTGCTGGTAGGTTTGTAAGTTGGCACAGAGTTTGTGGAAAACAGTTTAATGGTTCCTCAAAAAGCTGAACATAGAACTACCATGTGTCCCAGCAATTCCACCCTTAGGCATACACCCAAAGACCTGAAGGCAGCGAGGCAAACAGACAAACGTATGGCAATGCTCATTGCAACTCTACTCACAACAGCCAAAATGTAGAAACAACCATAATGTCCTATCAACTGATGAATGGATAAACAAAATGTGGTCTATACATACGATGGAATATTACTCAGCCATAAAGAGGAATGAAGTCCTGGTGTACGCCACAACATGGATGAACTGAAAGGACATTGTTCTGAGCAAAATAAGTCAGATGCAAAATTATAAATACTGTATGATAGCGCTTACATGGAATAAGTAGTTGGATAGAAACCACAAGTAATAGGTGGTTACCTGGGGCATGAGGGATGAGGAAAAATGTTTGTTTGGGTTTTTTTGTTTGTTTTGCTTTGTTTCTTTTTTTTGCTTAGAATGAATTGAAGGAGTGTTAATTTGTGCTGGGATAATTTGGAAAAAGATAATGAGAATGGTTGCACAACTTGAAGAATGTAATCAACATCACTGAAGTTTACATGCAGAAATTGATGAAATATTGTATGTTTTATTATATGTATATTGCTACAGTAAAAATGTAAAAGCTTGTGACTGGATAATATTTTGAGATCTTTGCCTGAATATACAATACAAATACACGTATACATATGTATTCTTTTTTCTCTTTCCTTTACCTTCTGCTTCTGTGTTTATTGCTTTAAGGAAGAGAAATGGTTATGTCTGTGAAGATAGAATTATTGATAGCCACCACTAGCATCCCTGGTCAAAATCTACACATAGCTCATTGGACTTTTCAATGATAATCCATGTCAACAAATGCCTGGATTACTATAGAGCTTCTCCAAGGATTGGCAATAAATACGTCACCAGAACCTATACAACATCAAAAGGATCTTCTAAAATGTTAGATTTAATTTCCCTGTCACCTAGTGTGAAGGGATTTGAAATAGAAATCGCTTCCATTATAGAAAAAATGGAGATAAAGTATTCCTTGCATAAATGATTCCATGGGCTGAGATTCATTCACACAAAGAATAAATTAAAATGTAAACTATACTTATGGAATTTACACCTGGAGAGACCCTTCCACATCTGATCTTATTTAGATGACGAGATTCTGGACGTTGACCTAATGCTATATTGGGATGAAAATTGGGTAGACCTTGGCAGAGTGGGACTGTATTTTGCATGTGGGAGAGATATGAATTGTTGAAGGCCATAGGGAAGACAGAGGTAGGCAGCCTCCAAGATGGCTTCCAATGATTTCTATTTCCTGGTATTCATGCCGTTGGTTAACACATTCCCCTTGAATACGGGCATACCAAATGACGCCCTTGGAAGGTGTGGAGTTGTTGTTAGTTGCCGTCAGTCAGTTCCAACTCATGGTGACCCCAAGTGTGCAAAATAGAACTGCACTCTGCAGCGTTTTCAAGGCTGTGACCTTTCAGAAGCAGATCACCAGGCATTACTTTTGAGGCACCTCTCGGTGGCTTTGAACCACCAACCTTTCGGTTAGTAGTCCATTGCTAAACCATTTGTGCCACATGGTACAGTGGTTAAAGTGATCCACAGCTAACTGAAAGGTCAGTGGTTCGAAACCAACAGCAGCTCCGCAGGACTCTGCTTCCGTAGAGATTTACAGCCTTGGAACCCTGCATGGTCGCTATGCGTCAGAATCAACTCGATGGCAGTGGGTTTGGTTTTTCATTTAGGGAATCCTTATGAAATATGTCAAAAGTGATGGAACATCATTTCTGAGATTAGGTTACAAAAAAGACAGTGAATTCAGTATTGATCATTCTCACTGATTCTCAGGAAACCTATGTTAACTATGGAGATGCCAAGTAGCAAGGAATTAATGACGCCAGACAAGCTAGTGAGGACCTGAGGCCTGAAAACAGCTTTGTGGGTGAGCGTGGAAGCAGATACTTCCCAGCTGAGCCTTGAGATGACTGCAGCCTAGTCATCAGATTAATTGGCTTTAACTGTGTCTTGGCAGCGTTTGACACTGTTGATTATTTTCTTCTCTATAAAGCCTGTACAGCTATAATACTACAGATACTTTATTTAAAAATACATGTATTTATTTAAATATCTTTTGTATTCTTTTAAGTGTCAGAATTCTTTGGATTTTAATTCTAGGCTTTGAGAAAATTTTATTACTAACACTTTCTGGGCAATTTTATGCATAACTCACAACACCATTTTGTCAATTCAGACTTAATTTATTTCTGGGAGTTAATAGAAGCTTGTATTATTGTAACATACTGGAATGAAAAACTAAGAATTAGAATTTTTTTTTCTGGAAAAGCAAAGCATAACATAATTTAATTGTCTATAAAAACCTTAGCATAAGAGAGGAAGCAATGCAACTCAGGATATGAGGATATTATTCAGAACAAACCAGGTCAAATTTTTCTATGGCAGAAACAACTTCAATTCTGATAGATAATTAGCTGACGTCAAAAAGGAAGTAAAGAGGAGAAAAAAACTTATTGTTAGGTGCCATTGAGTCAGTTCTGACTCATAGCCACCCTATGTACAACAGACCAAAACACTGCCTGGTCCTGCGCCATCCTCACAATTGTTGTTATGCTTGAGCCCAATGTTGCAGCCACTGTGTTAATAAATCTTGTTGAGGGTCTTCCTCTTTTTCACTGACCCTCTACTTTACCCAGTATGATGTCCTTCTCCAGGGACTTATCCCTCCTGATAACATGTCCAAAGTATGTGAGACGTAGTCTCGCCATCCTTGCTACTAAGGAGCATTCTGGCTGTACTTCTTCTTCCAAGACAGATATGTTCGTTCTGCTGGCAGTCCATGGTATATTCAGTATTCTTGGCCAACACCATAATTCAAAGACATCAATTCTTCTTCGGTCTGCCGTTATTCATTGACCAGCTTTCACATGCATATAAGGCAATTGAAAACATCATGGCTTGGGTCAGGCACACTTTAGTCCTTAAAGTGATGTCTTTGCTTTTTTACACTTTACAGAGGTCTTTGGCAGCAGATTTACCCAATGCAATAAGTCCTTTGATTTTCTGACTGCTGCTTCCATGGACGTTGATTGTGGATACAAGTAAAAGGAAATCCTTGACACCGTCAATATTTTCTCCATTTAACATGATGTTGCTTATTAGTCCAGTTGTGAGGATTTTTGCTTTCTTTATGTTGAGGTGTAATCCATACTGAAGGCTGTGGTCTTTGACCTTCATCAGTAAGTGCTTCAAGTCCTTTTCATTTCAGCAAGGAAGATTGTGTCATCTGCGTAACGCGGGTTGTTAATAAGTCTTCCTCCAATCCTGATGCTGCATTCTTCTTTATATAGTCCAGCTTCTTGGATTATTTGCTCAGCATGCAGATTGAATAAGCATAGTGAAAAGACACAACCCTAATGCACATCTTTCTTGATTTTAAACCATTCAGTATCCCCTTGTTCTGTTCAAAAGACTGCTTCTTGGTCTATGTACAGCTTCCTCATGAGCACAGTTAAGTGTTCTGAAATTCTCTTTCTTCACAATGTTATCCATAATTTGTTATGATGCACAAGATCAAATGCCTTTGCATAGTCAAAAAACACAGATAAACATCTTTCTGGTATTCTCTACTTTCAACCAAGATCCATCTGACATCAGCAAAGATATCCCTCCTTCCACATCCTCTTCTGAATGTGACTTGAATTTCTGGCAGTTCCCTGTCTATGAACTGCTGCAACTGCTTTTGAAAGATCTTTAAAAAAATTTTTACCTGTTTGTGATACTAATGACATTGTTTGATAATTTCTGAATTCTGTTGGATCACTTTTCTTTGGAATGGGCAAAAATATGGATCTCTTCTTGTCGGTTGACCAGGTAGCTGTCTTCCAAATTTCTTGCATAGACAAGTGAGCACTTCCAGTGCTGCATCTGTTTGTTAAAACATCTCAGTTAGTATTCTGTCAGTTCCTGGAGCCTTGATTTTCACCAGTGTCTTTAGCGAAGGCTGGACTTCTTCCTTCAGTATCATCGGTTCTCTATCATATGCTACCTTCTGAAATGGTTGAGTATCAACCAGTTCTTTACGGTACAGTGATTCTGGGTATTCCTCGCATCTTCTTTTGGTGCTTCCTGCGTTGTTCAATATTTTCCCTGTAGAATCTTCAATATTGTAATCTGAGGCTTGAATTTTTCCCTCAGATCTTTCAGCTTGAGAAATGTTGAACATGTTCTTCCCTTTTGGTTTTCCAATTCCAGGTCTTTGCACATTTCATTATAATGCTTTACTTTGTCTTCTAGAACCACCCTTTGAAAACTTCTCTTCTGCTCTCTTACTACATCATTTCTTCCTTTTGCTTTAGCTATTCTAAGTTCATCAGCAAGTTTCAGAGTCTCTTCTGACACACATTTTGGTGTCCTCTTTCTTTCCTGTCTTTTTAACGACCTCTTGCTTTCTTCATGTATAAAATCCTTGATGTCATTCCACAACTGGTCTGGTTATTAGTGTTTAACGCATCAAATCTATTCTTAAGATGTCCTCTAAATTCATGTGGAATATACTCAAGGTTGTACTTTGGTTCTTGTGGACTTGTTCTAATTTTCTTCAGCTTCAACTTGAACTTGCATATGAGTAATTGATGGTCTGTTTCTCACTCAGCCCCTGACCATTTTCTAACTGATGATATTGAGATTTTCCATTGTATCTTTCCACAGATGTAGTCGATTTGATTCTTGTGTTCCACATATATAGTTGTCGTTTATGTTGTTGAAAAAAAGGGACTTGCAATGAAGTAGTGGTTGGTCTTGCAAAATGCCATCATGTGATGTCCAGTGTCATTTCAATCACCGAGGCTATATTGTCCAACCACTGTTCCCTATTCTTTGTTTCCAACTTTTGTATTCCAGTCACCAGTAATTATCAATGCATCTTGATTGCAAGTTTGATCAATTTCCCACTGCAGATTTTGGTAAAAATCTTGAATTTCTTCATCTTTGGCCTTAGTGGTTGGTGCATAAATTTTATTAATAGTCATATTAACTGGTCTTCCTTGTAGGCATATGGATACTATCCTATCCCTGGCAGCGTTGAACTTCAGTATAGATCTGGAAATGTTCTTTTTGACAATGAATGTGACACCGTTCCTCTTCAATTTGTCATTCCTAGCATAGTACACCATATGATTATATGATTCAAAATGGCCAATACCAGTCCATTTCAGCTCATTAATGCCTAGGATCTCAATATTTATGGGTTCCATTTCATTTTTGACAATTTCCAGTTTTCCTAGATTCATACTTAGTGTATTTCCGGTTCCTATTATCAATGGATGTTTATAGTTGTTTCTTCTCATTCTGAGTCATACCACCTCAGCAAAGGAAGGTCCCGAAAGCTTGACTCCATCCACATCATCAAGGTCCACTCTGCTTTGAGGAGGCAGCTCTTTCCCAGTCGTATTTTGAGTGTTTTTCAACCCGAGGGGCTCATCATCCTGCACTACATCAGACAATGTTCCACTTGGGTTCATAAGGTTTTCACTAGCTAATTTTTTCAAAAGTAGACCACCAGGTCCTTATTCCTACTTTGTCTTAGCCAGAAGCTCAGCTGAAACCTGTTCATCAATGGTGACCCTGCTGGTATTTGAAACAAAAGCAGCTGAGTTTCCAGCATCACAGCAACATGCAGGCCACCACAGGATGGCACACTGGCTGGTGCATGGGTGAGAAAAACTAGAAAAGAGCCAACATTTTAAAATTCATAGGCGTTTATTCTGGTCTGCTTTACAATTACGTTTTTTTCTTTTTTTTTGCTTTTATTTATTTTGATCTCAGTTTTGGTCAGAAAGAAGTGGTTTCTAGAAAAGAATAAAATAAAAATTATAAATATTTTCTAATCACTGAAAATAAGGGAAGACAAAGAAGATGAAATGAGGAAAAAGTGATTAAAATGAAATCATTTATCAATTATTTTCACTTGATAGATGTGGTAAGAAAATTTCTCTTTCTATGTATGTATATATGTATATGTGTGTGTATATGTATTATATATATTATTTTGTGTATGTATATATATTATATATATATTTATATATACTGGCTCTTGTGGTGTAGTGATTAAGAGCTCGGCTGCTAACCAAAAGGTCAGAAGTTCAAATCTACCAGCTGCTCCTTTGAAACTCCATGGGGCAGTTCTACTCTGTCCTATGGGACTGTTATGAGTCGTAATCAACTCAAGGGCAATAGGTTATAGATATATACTGTGTGATATAGGTGTACACATTTTTGTGATATATATCTTATGAAATACTAGGACATAAATTTCACACTGACAAAAATTTAATAAGTTACATGACTTAAACAAGTGTCCTGATGAACATCTAAAAAAAAGTAATTTTTCCCTCAAACATTAGTTTATAAATGTCACCTCATAGATGTAACAAGAGACAATAAAAATAAATTACTACTATAGCAAGAAAATAAGAGGCACAATTCTTATAGCTATACTTTAATCCAGTGTGCTCTTTTTACTATAATAGAGATGATAGTGAGCTGTTACAAGGTAAGGTGATTTTATTTTGTGGCAATGAAACAATTTTTTAATTATTATTATTATTTTATGATCTTCTTAACATCTTTTCCAAATCCAGTCATTCATGTTTCATTGGTCACATTCTCTCTCTCTCTCTTACTTTTATCATTCTAATTGTTTATATATAACAATGACAAGCTACCTCTTCAGATTTATCATAGTGCTTAGACAGCATAAAGTCATGTTTAAGAGCACAGACTCTGGAGTCAAAATGCCTATGTTCAAGTCTCAGGCTTGCCATTTATTAGATAGGCATCTTTGGGAAGATGATTTAACCTTTATGTCCTTCAGCTTCCTCATCTATAAAATGAACATAATAAGCGTAACTCCCTCATAGGGTTGGTATTAGGATTAGATGAGTTAATACAACACATAGTAAGTTCTAGATACGTGTTAAACCCAAATATGTGAAAGGTGACAACCAGCTGACCTTTATATTGTAGTCTTTCAGTATGTATACAACCTTTCATTTGATATTTTCATTGTTTTACTAACGGATTCTAAGAATTTGTTTTAAAGCTGGAATTTTTAAAAGGGTAGTATTGAGTTATGTATAAAATGCAATATTCATGTTATATTGACTTCTGAAATAATTGTAATAGATTATAGATAGGTAGATAATCCTTCATCAAGCCGAGTTTATTTCTGGTGTCCTTTCAAAAATATCATTATAATGGGGATTATGAAACAAAGATTGTGTTACATTTCACCTAATGCAAAGCCATTTAGAAATAATTTCCTGCTCAATAAACATGGTTTTCTTACAGTGTCTTAATGCACCTTATTTTGGCCAAAACAGCAGTGGAAACCAATTAGAAGTCAGCTATATTAGGCCGAGTGTCCTGCTTTATCATTGCTATGCTGTACTGAAAACACTGGAGGGAGATTGTGTGACAGCTGTTCCCCTGGTGTGTTCATAAACTTGAGACACTTGTTTCATAAAGCAATCCCTCTGATCAAGGATTGTTTTTAACCTACAGCGAATAGAGTTATTGAAATAAGGGAAACCATAATGGTACAAAACAGTTAACTCTCAATTCTCTTCTCTCATTATTCTTACACCTTTGCTTGGCTATCGCTATGTATGTAACAAGTGCATATGTTTGTGTTGGTGGAAATATTCTTACATAACATTTTCTATCTATTCTACTTCCTATTTCTAATTCTTCAATGACTTGAAAGATAAAGATGAAAAAGATAACTCATAGAAAGAGGCCATAGGAGAAATGATAAAATAGGGACTATATTCCATGTGGAAATATCCTGCCCTCTCTAAGATACATGGAGTATATTTTCCACAATGCAAAATTACACTATATACATTTTCTATCAAAAATCATGAAATCTAGACTTTCATTTTAATTATAATTATGTCAAACACTATTCAATAGAAAATTTTAAGAAAAGTGCCTGACAGCACCCTTCCAAGTGTATGTATTCTCTTTTCCTCTCTTTTCACAATGCCCTATCCTATCTTTTTATATTAACATATATTACATTGTATTATCTTAATTTTTTTTAAGGATTCAGACTTTTTTTTAAATGTGCCACCAGGCAGAGAACTTCTTCCTATTAACTAGGCCAAGTTTGTTAAAAGATAAAGTCATGTCCTTCTCCATCTTTGTATTTCTAGTAACTCATAGTAGTATATTGAAGTTTTAAGAACAAGAGAGAAGTCCCGCTTGAAGACGGTGTCCTTGCCGTATAGGCGGTATCTATCCGGATGAGCGGACTTGGCAACAAGAGATGAATCAGAGACGAACAGAAAGCAGCAAAGAAAGGCAGTCTTCCTACACTTTTATAAAGAAAGCTGTCATGTGGTTTTCTCAAAGCTAAGTGAAAAATATGTGTTATAACAAGATGCAAATAGTCTGAGAAGTAAAATGAGTCCAGAGAAAAAAAACTATTGTTAATATTGCAGCAATCTTTAGTGACATTGCCAAGTGCTCTTTGGGCGGCATTGTGTTGACATGCGCGTGACGGAAAACGGGAGAATCGGAGACGGTGAGTGCAGCTCTTTTTCCCCAGGTGTTTTGTTACAATGAGTCGCAGAGAGACGGGATGGAAGGGGAAGTAGATGTCAGATCCAAAGAAGAGTTTTGTTTTGCTGGTGATTTCAGATTGGAGATACAGAGATGCTTATACATTGAAAGAAATTACATAGTACAGAAAAAAACGTTGATGATGTGCAAAAGAGAAGACAGAACTGACTCTCCTTTCTTTAAACGGTGTCCTGACCCAGCTTTCAGGCGCTGGCTAGCGGCCGATTGTTCCCTTTCTTGAACAGCTGATTAAGGCCACTCTCAAAGCACTCCCTGTATACTCCTGGACCACTAAACACCCATCCTAATTCATGGCATAGTGCCTCCCTATCTCTGGGACTTGCTGGTAATACATTCTATCTGCTTCTGGCTTTCCTGCATGAGCCTCGTTTTGTCATGATGCACCTGCAGACGGTCCAAGACACCCACAGGCCCCTTTGGGTCAAACTGAGCATAGTATATACAGGCAGTACACGTGCAACAGAGAAACCCGGGGTGACTGTGCTCTGTGGCCCATGCCACAGAAGAAGAGCCTTTTGTTGGACCTTTGATTATTTTATCATCTGTGGGGTAGACTGGGAAATAAATACCAGGCCCAGCATTGGCGGTGGCCTGCAATGTATGGGACAGAGACAGCGCTTTGATGACCCATGAATGCCAAATCCCTGAAACCCTCCTGTCAGAAGTGTGCTTCCTCATCCTGTTTTTGTGCTGGAAAGAAAGGGCGAAATACAAACGTGATCATATCACTGCCACTTAGATTTGTAGAAAATCATAGTTTTGAAAAGTCTAGAAAAATAATTTTGAATCATTTCCATTTTTTACTTTAATATTTAAACCTACGAACACACCATAGTTGAATATAATTTTCAAAACAAGAATTATAAATTTATCCTTTATGCTTCAAGAGCATGTATAGAAATGCAAGCACATTAAAGTGACATTATTAGTAATATAACCTTGAATTTGTCTACATAATATAAATAATAAACCAATCAAACTTTATCTCACAGTGACATAAAGTGTATGTTTATGATATTGAGTCTTCCTATCCTTAGTGGAGTCTTATAATTTTCTCCAAACGTATCTTGCATACCTTTTGGTAAGTTTTTCGAACTATTTTATTATTTTTATTGCTATTGTAAATTGCTCATATTACAGGAAATCCTGACTTAGAACAAACTTGAAGTTTTAAAGTGATTAAGGTCTCAATACGAACTGCCTGTCTATTTAAAAAAATCCAGTATTTTCCCCCCCAAAAAATGGGAATTTTAATTCCAAACTGATAGATTTATGCTATTTAAGACACTAAGTATATCGCTGATACACGCCATTTTAGCAATTCCCTTGAGATTATAGAGGTGGTGTTATCGAAGCTATCATGCTAAGAACTATTTCTATCCCGTTCCTTAGATGAGAAAGTTGTACCAACGTGTTTTCCCTCACCTGCAAATGATTTTATAAACATCACTCAAAAGTGAGATGATAGTCTCGTTACTTTAAAAATCATCCAGTGCGATGTCTTCACCTTAAGAAAGAGGAAAATAAACGACTAGCGTATTTCTCAAGGTTACTAGATCTTGGCATAACAGCGACTAAAACAAGGTCTACTAATTCAAAGTCCAGCTTATTTTATTTTTTAACAGACAATTGTAGAGTGTTTACTCGTGTCAGGCCCCACTCTAAGTGCTTGACTAATAATAACTTAGATAAACTTGGAGCTGTTTATAATATACCATAGAATTGAACACTTTCAGGATACAGAGTCTGAAGTGCATATTAAATTTAGCTTATTAAATTAATTTTCCAAGGTAAAAGGCATTACATTAATTACTTTATCTCCTCCTTCTATGCTGATATTTAGTTATTTTAACTATTTTAGGCCTTTTTATGATGACTTTTCCTCCCCAAAATCAAATTCAGTCAACAATTCTGATAATAATGAGAATCAGTGTCATATTTTTCCTTGCCCAGATTGTGTTTTGGGGGTGTCATTCTGAAAACCACGTTCAGCTTCTGCTTCTCCGATGATGTAAGCGAACTCAAGAACCAGTGAGATGACTGCTTAAAAACCCGCGGTAAGAGAGCAAGAATGACAAGAATTCACAATGGCATACGGAGCCATTGAGACAAATTTCTGGTACCTTTTTTGATGAAGATGATGATGGTGCTGTTTATTAACCTGTTGTACATAGCCAAGTGTACCCAGAAAAGAGAAAGCAGACTAGGAGAAATCAGCCCCCGGTGATGTACCTAAGTCTGTGCTCCTGTGACCAGGTTCCCATCCCCTCACTGCCCCCCAACGATTATCCTAATGCATTAAACAGAAAAGAAAAAATGAATTAAACAAGTATGTACCTTGGAAATAAATAAGGGTTGTGAATATTCTTGAAGAATTTTGAAAAATGCTAACAAATAAAGTAAATAATTACCGGAATTGTAATAACTAGTTGGTGTGAATGATCATACAGGACATACAGGGTGCACGTTGATAGAGAAAAACTAAAAGTGAAGCTCATTGCCATGTGTCCTTGTTTTCAAGAAAAAAGACTTCGGAACTCATCAGTCATTCAGCATTGTGAGCAATGACAGAGCTCTCCGGAAGTGACATTCTTCCTTTGACCCCACACGTTTCCATCTTAAGATTATAACGCTGCCCTTGTGATTTTTTTTTCTTCAGTCAGATTTTCAGTTTTAATTTATTTTAACTCTTTATTGCAATGCAACCCATTTTCTGTGTTTGGAATGGGGGTTTCCTTATGTCAGAAGTGTTGTGCCCTGTGTCGTGACCTTCTAGCCTGGCGTCCACCAGAAGTCCACTTCTTCGCTCTTTGCCCTGCTTGTTTTTGACGTAAGCTATCCCATCAAACTGATCCTGTTAGTTAGCCTGTAGGTTGCTAACTAAATGTTTAAAAATTCTGCTCATTTTTAAGGCAAGATATTTGTAAAAAAAAAAAATTAATCATCTAAGTTCTTTAAGGGAAAATTATCCAAAAATGTTATGTAAAAACATTATGGAAAAATTTCAAACAGAGGCAATAGAACTGTATATACTGCCTATTGGCTAGATCAGTATGAAAAGTTGTTTGTCAGTGATCTCTAGTCCTTCGCTTCCTCAGCTGCAAAGCAGACCTGATTATATGAAATACTTTTAAGATTATAAACATAATTTATGTAATCGTTCTGTCACGTGGTAGATTTTTTTTCTAACAGCATAAATTAAAATTTCTAAGTAAACTTCAGAAATATGGGTGCTATACAAATTAGATTTAACTTATTACTCATCAGTTATGGCTTTTTGGTCTCTTCATTCCTACTGCTATTACTCAAGTTCAGGTATCATTCTTTTTGCCTGGACTATTACAATAACCTCCTCATTCCAATAGCTCTCAATAGACTCCTAATAACGTGCTTCTCCCATCTGTAACTGAACTCCTAAGGACTGCTAGCTATTACAACCCATTGCCGTCAAGCCAATTCCAACTCATAGCTACACTATAGAGCAGAGTAGAACTGCCCCATAGGGTTTCCAAAGAGGACTGCTCTTAGGGAATGTTATTCTCGACACATAAACCCCAAATAACTAACTTTTCAATGGTTTATCTTTGGTTACAGGGTATCAAAGCCCCTTGTCTGTAATCAAGGTCCCTCATAACCTGACCACAACTCATCTCTCCATCCTCATTTACAGATGCTTCCTATCATGCACTTAAGATTCACTCTGATGTCTGTGCTTCTGCTCATCTATTTTCTACGCTTGAAATGCCCTTCCCCCCTCTGCAGTATAAAAGCTTACCCATTCTTCCAGAAATAGATAAAATATGAGGCGTACTGAGAAGTCTTCCCTAAGAACATTCTGTAACCCAGCAATGATGAACTTCACTCTAAATACTCCTGATTTTCATGACCAGCGGGGAACTTTCCCTTTTACATTCAATCTAGTTTTTGCGCATGCTTAAGTCTTTTGTTTACTTCCCCACTGCAACCTAAGACTTTTGGCTTCTTAAAGAGATAAGGTTTTATCTTTGTGTATGCTACATTCAGCACGCTGCCTGCCGTATGTGTGTTTTTAGGGTCAAACCCTTTCAGAGGATTTGTTTTATTCTGAAACCCCGTGTTTAAATGTATAATTCAAACCCTTTGCTTTAAGTTGTTGCTGCTGTTCGTTGTTTTCGTTGTTGTTTGTTGACCCCAACTCATGGTGCCCTCGTGTCACAGTGTAGAATTGCTCTATACAGTCTTTTGAGCTATAATCTTAAAAGACGCATCTTGTCAGGCCTTTTCTTTCATGGTACTGCTGGGCACGTTCGAACCACCAACCTTAAGGTTAGCAGCCAAACACAAACCATTTGCGCCATTTAGGGACCTTAGCTTTAAGTTAAAGCCAAACAAATCCGTTGGTGTCGAGTCGATTCCGACTCATAGCGACAATGTAGGACAAAGTAGAACTGCCCCATAAGGTTTCCAAGGAGCAGCTCATGGATTTGAACTGCCAAACTTTTGTTTAGCAGCTGACCTCTTAAGCTTTATGTAATACCCTATGGTTATATATTTAGATGTCAATTTCTTAGTAATATTTTACATAAATAAAGCTTTAAGAAAAGTGGCATGGTCAGTATCGTTGAAAAGATGTGACAAGTTATCCCTAACTTCTTGTTGAAGGGACATACATTTCTGAGCACACAAAGGATGTGTGAGACAAGGAAAGGCAGTAATTTTTTAAAGATGACTCAATTGTTCATAGATCTTAAAATAACCAACATACAAATACGTATCCAATAGCATGTTGAATTTCATGCCTCTGTTTACTAATGATGATTTAAGGGCTATTATACATTAATCTTCTCTATCATCAGAAATCCTTTAAGAAAATAAATGTTCTAAACAAGAATAGCAAATATGTTTTCCATAATAACAGTTTTTTGAAAATTTGCTAATCAAATTTGTAATCTGGTGAAACACGTGTGATAAACATATAAATGATTATATTATATAGATCTGAATAAATATTTATTAAACACTAGCAGGAAAATAGGTCACAGAAAAAATAACATATTCGTTTAGGATGATCACTGCATTTATTACATGTCAGTAAGAAATGTTAATACCATACCTATTCCTAATTTTTAGAACGAGTGGCATTCATAAATGTAAAGAGGAACCAGAGAGTTATATTAGTGTGAGTGTCCTAGCATGACTTACTAAAAACCTGTAGCATGCGAACAGTTTTTGAAAACCCCGTCTGATAGAGGCTTTAAACTTCGTATTATTATTTTTTCCTTATTTTTCTTCCGTAATCTCTACAAATACATTTATCTGAGATTAGCTGTCACGACGTAAAATAATTCATGATGAAATTGTTCATCTCTCTTTGTTCTCCTGAAGCAACTAAAATTAACATTATTTAGTCATTGAAACATATTTGCTTGGGAACGATCAGTGGAAAATGTAAGCTGTTACAGCGCTCTTAACCGTAAAGTGGCGTTGGGACACTTTCATCGTCAACCATATCTGATTTTTCACGCCTCAGTAAAATAAAATCTGAACGGCACCATATAAGAAAGCAAGCACTTGTAGGTAGACAAATACACACCGGTGACATTTTATCTGAGGTAATTAAAATGAAACGTAATAGGTATAAATCTATTTATAAAAACCTATCTATTAAAAGGTATAAATTTATCTATCTATTTGTATAAAGAGACACATATTCTGTTTGTCATGGATTGAATTGTGTCCCCCAAAAATATCTGTCCACTTGGCTAGGTCATGATTCCCAGTATTGTATGATTGTCCGCCATTTTATCATCTGATGTGATTTCCCTATGTGCTATAAATGCTATCACTATGATGTAATAAGATGAATTAGCGGCGGTTATGTTAATGAGGTATACAAGATTAAGTAGTGTCTTAAGCCAATCTCTTTTGAGATATAAAAGAGAGAAGCAAGCAGAAAGACGTGGGGACCTCATACCACCAAGGAAGCAGTGCCAGGAGCAGAGCACATCCTTTGGACCTGAGGTTCCTACACAGAGAAGCTCCCAGACCAAGGGAAGACTGATGACACGGACCTTCCTCCAGAGCCGACAGAGAAAGCCTTCCCCTGGAGATGATGCCCTGAATTTGAACTTATAACCTACTAGACTGTGAGAGAATAAATTTCTCTTTGTTAAAGCCATCCACTTGTGGTATTTCTGTTATAGTAGTACTAGATGACTAAGACACTGTTTAAAATGTAACTATCTTTACCTAACATAAAATAATAGAGTCAAAAAAAGCTCTGAGAAGGAAAAATTTTACCACCACCCAGATATATGACAATTATCCTTCTAGTGAAAGCGATTGCATAGAACTCTTGATGAGCTCTCAATGAGATTCCTTCCTCTGTATATCATTTTTTATAAAGTAAATCTGAGGGGTTGAGCTTTCCCTAAAATTCAAATTTAAATTATACTTACGATGCTAGGGCAGTATAGAAAACCTGCTAATCTTATCAGTCATAATTACTCCTTGTATGGTAGAATGCGTAACTCATAAGGAAAAGCTTTAAGGGAGTCAGAAAAATACTTCTGAAATAACCTAAAAATTTTCTACAGCATTTGTACGTTATAAATTCTTTATATACAACTGAAGAATGCCCCTTAAGAGTTTGCTGGCAGGACTCGGGCAGACATGGCTGTGGCAGCATGCTTGTCCGTTTTCCCATTCTTGCCTGTTCTGTGATATTCTTTGGATTCGGGCAGACATTCTAGCTCTGGCAGCATGCTTGTCTGCTTCCCACTTCTGTCCTTTTGAATATATGCCAAATAAAACTTTCTTTTAACTTAAAAAAAAAAAAAAAAGAATTTCCTGGCAGCAGACCAACTAGACTACTGGATGTGGTTAAAAAAATATAACCTAGATACTTATATATACAAATAATTTATTACATAGTCTTTGTGACTTTGCTGATAGAAGGCAAGACATCTAGTCAGTAGTAATAAGCTTGTCCAATTTACTCATTTTATTTTACTTCTAAAGTTGAACTTGGACCTTAAATTCAGTATGCTTGTACTTGCTTATTAATTTAAGGCAAAGATTAAAAATATTTTAAACTTAGGCCAGCAGGAAACCTGCTCTGGCTATGACAGAATGGTATGTGGCCAATAATCCTTCCAGGAGAAGAAAGTAGGAAAGCTGGGAAAATTTTGAAGTTATTTATTTGTTTGATTGTTTGTTTGTATAAAGGCACTGGAGTACCCCTAAGGCAATACTACAAGACCTGGATTCTCCAGAAGGGGGCCATAGAGAGGTGAGCAGATGTTCTGCAGCCACTTTAGCCTTTTAGGCGCTTGCTGATTTGAGGTGTATGAAATAAGGCTTAGGTTCTAGGCAAAGGCTCTGAGATGTGTGCTGCTGCTGGGTCAAAGAAGTCAGCAAATATTTTGGTGGTCTTGTGTGGCTAAAGACATGACATTTGGAGATGACAGTGACTGAGATCCTGGTAATAATGAAGGTCATAGAACTGAGCCAGAAATACAGACAATTTTGTCCTGAGAAAATTTTCAAAATTATGAAGCTATATAGATAAGATGCTAAGAAGGTAATCCAAAACTGTCAGAAAAGCAGAGCAACATTTTCAACAGTCTCAGAGTGTTGAAGATTCAAAGGTTATAAAGTTCAGAATCCACGGGGGGACCAACCTCCATAAATACTTCAGGTTCTTAGTGAGAATCACTGGAGGGACATGTCCTAGAAGTGGATGTAAACCAGATATAAAAGCATTATGACTAAAAGCATAACTCATCACAAACTTTGCAAGTTTCTGTTACATTAAGTCCATCAATTTCCCACCCTATCTTCCTGCAAAAGAAACAGTAAGCCCTCTCAAAGAAGATGACATAACTTAGACCATCTACAATTTTTAAACAATATCTGGCAGTCAATAAAATTACAAGGCATGCAAAGAGACAGGACCAAATGACCGAACTCCAAGAGAAAAATACAAGCATATCCCCAGGTGATGTAAATACTGTAATTAACAGAAAATAATTTTACAATGTCTGTGATTAATGTTTTCAGTAAAATAGAGTAATGGATGGAAAAAAACATGTGAAGAGATGTAGAAAAGTGTCAGAGAAATGAAATCTGTAAAAATGAAAGTGAAATATAATGTTTTAGAAGAGTTTCTTCTACAGTTTTAAAGTTCTATATATCATACACAAACTATATTGAAACCACAATACATTTGCATGACAGATTTAAAATATAAAATTATGGGTGGTGTCTCTCCTGAATCAGGTGTCAATTGGAGATATTTGGGATATATTTTGGACACTATTGAAAATTTTTAAAAGTAAATTTTACTGAATAAATGTTTAAGATAAAATTCAATAAAAATCATTGTTGGCAACAACCTTTCCTTTATGCTGATATTTTGTCACAAAAATTTTTTACTTAAACCTCTTTCTTTGTCCTGTATTCACTCCTCAAAGGAGAGAGTGAATTTTATGTCTGGTAGGTAAGATAGGAAGAATTCCAAGATGGCCCGCAAGATTCACACTCTCTTATGTTGGCGCCCTAGCGGCGCAGGGGTTAAGCATTGGTCTGTTCCCACTCCTTGGGAACCCTAGGGGGCAGTTCTACTCTGTCCTATACGGTCACTGTGAGTCAGAACTGACTTGAAGGCAAGGGGTTTAACGGGTATGTTAGCACACTGTGCCATCCCGTCTCCTGGATTGTGGGCAGGCCCTGTGAATGCAGTGAATATCGCTATCATGATTAGGGTACATGATGTGGCAAAAATGGGGGATTCTGCCAATATAAGTAAAGTCTTCCATAATTGGAATTTGAGTTTATCAAAATGGAGATTACCTTGGGTGGGTTTTGCCTAATCAGGTGAACCTTTAGAAGACTGCCTAGACCTTTTGTTTAGCTCGGACATTGCTTGTCTTGAAGAAGCGAGCTGCAGTGAGTTCTACACCTGCAAGGCGATGAACTCTCCCAACAATCACGTGAGTTTGGAAGAGGCCCCTTAGCCACAGATGAGACCTCAGCCCTGGCCAGCACTTACACTGTGGTCTTGGGAGACCCTGACAAGAGGGCTCAGCTAAGCCATGCCTGGACTTTTGACCTTCACATGAGGCAATATGCAGGCATTATTTTAAGCTGCTACATGTGGCATTTTTTATGTAGCAATAGAAAACTAATACAGTAAATTCAGAAGAAGTCAGTAAGCACTCATTGCTCAATCTTTTGTTCTCCGGGAGCCTGCCTCACCACAAGATGCATGAGGCTCTTCCTGCATGGAAGTCCTGTGATTTTCTAGCTGTGCCCCAAACAGGACTGGTAAGTAATTTCAACTCATAGGTAAGTAGTAGCAAGTCCTTTTGGAGCATATATACAGTCATGTCCTTTAATCAGTTATTAAAAATAAAGGTAATATTTGCATCTTAATCAATTTAAATCCTAAATCTATCTCTCATATGGTTTCAAATTAAATTGTGGGTAAAAAAAAAAAAAAAAGAAATGATGTTTATTGGATGTTTGCAAACGCCAAAAACTACATTATCTTCGTCTGTCAAACAATAATAATGCATTACCAATATTATACATTGTTACAGCTAACCAAGACTATCACAGAGAAAGCAAGCAAGCAGAAGGATAAAGTGCATCATGGGAAAAATGGCATCTCTTTATCAAAATCTATGACAATTTCAATGTTGTCATCAAAACAATTACCCGTGGCTTTCATTATCTTCTTCCTGATGTTAAATGAGTTGAAAATATAAATTTCCTTTTTAAATGCACAATTACAGTGATGGTCACACTGGAGGAAAGTCATCACAAACAGAGTGTCCTTGAATGATGCCTGAGTTGTTATTTGGAATGAATTTGCATACCTGGCAGCTCTGAGCTTCCTAAATCTCCTTGGCATAAATAGTGTCCAATTGTTTTTCCAGAAGCAAGATGACAATGTTCTTAAATAAAATTGTTACTAAATTTCCTTTCAAATTCTGACTGTGCGATTGAATAAATATTGTCTACTGAATCTGGCTGTGCAGATAAGTATTTCATGACAGTTAATATATTTCAGATGCAAATGTTTTGGCCTCTTTTTATATTAGAAGCAATGAAAAAAATTGCTATTTAATTTAGAATGTACTATCATATGAGATGCATAAATCCACAAAATTAAATAGCCATTTTATTGTATCATGTTATTAAAATGGCACATTTTCTACTGAAGACAATTCAGTATTGATATTCCAATTTTAGTATGTGTAAAGTATTACCAGAAATAAATCTTTCCTATTAAATATAAATTATTCAAGTAAAATCTTCAGATTCATTATAAAAATCAAAATGTATGTATACTTAAATTTGAGATAGTATTATCTGCTTTATATTTTTTGGGGGGACTGACACTCTTGCTTCCAAATTTTCATTTGATTTTTCTCCACAATTAAATCATCATATATTTTATCATAAAGGTTCCAGGATTCTTTGAAACATGAGAAAAATGTATTGCATCTCTCCCGTCTGCTTGGATTATTTTAAATTCATCTTATCTGCTCTTCTGTGTACACATTTTGCTTAATATCATTCTGATTTATTACTTCAATCTTAAAAAAAAACATATTTTTCCACTTGTTAAGGATTCATAGGGCTTTCTCCTACTATGAGCTTTAGTGCTAATAAGCATTTTAAATAGAAAGTGTGAAGGATGAGAAATACATTAATGTTAGTATTTTAAGAAAATGTGAATTATTTCTCTACCTCTAAAGAAATATTCCATATTTGCCAATTCAAAAATATGATACTTTATGGTTTCTTGATAGATTATCCATTTCCTTTGCCCCTCTTCCTATACAAAAAGGTGTGGTGTTTTAATACTTTTCGTACAAGTTATGATTTGTTTGTGTGTGTGTGCGTGTGTGTGAGTGGAAGTTGCTATTTTCTCACATTTCTTTAAATGTATAATCCTACTATTATCCTGTTTTATAGTGGTTTTACTTTCAGTCTCCTTCGGACTTGCCTTTTGTCTCAGCTGCTAGTCCTGTTCGGTAATAGTGTTGTGATTATTGCCTTTTTAAGGGTGCACCATATAGTCCTTTTTATCAAATACAATTGCTTTTCATGGGTCCGGTACCTAAAAACAGGAGCTGATCCTGAAAACACAACACAGAAAAATTAGCTGAATTCTCAGAGACAACATAATATCTAATAGAAAGAATGGGCAAGAAAATCAAGGGCCAAGGATTCAGAGTTGGGCTAAGACCCACACTTAAGTGATAGAAAAAGGAATGACGGGAGGTGAAGGAACAGTCTGGTAAGCGCGGGAGAATGCAATGATAAACGTGTCATGTAATTAAAGCTAAAGGAAAGCAAGGACGATGTAAAGCACTGCGAATGTTGTGAATGAAACAGCCACATTGCATACGAAAAGTAAAAAAATAAAGCCTTTTTCGCAAAATCTTAGTTGAGTGTCTTCCTATCATCAGACTGTGCCTGGAATGTAGTAAAAGAGTATATAATAAGTGTTTGTTAAATAAATGGTTAAACAAGCACAAATCAGGGATTTCTTTTCCCCCTTTCTGAAATTTTTATTATTTTCTAAAATCAAAAGACATCCCTCATTCCAGTCAAACTCTTAGTGAGTTGGTAAACGAATTGAATGCAGTATCAACTTTTTTTCCTTTTATTGCGCTTTAGGTGAAGGTTTACAGAACAAATAATTTCTCATTAAACAGTCAGTACACATACTGTTTTATGACATTGGTTAACAACCCCATGACATGCCAACCCTCTCCCTTCTCGACCTTTTTTTTTTTTGGTGAAAATATACATAGCTGAAGATACACCATTTCAAAAATTTCTAAATGCACAGTTCAGTGACATCAATTACGTTCTTCCAGTTGTGCTGCTATTCTCACTTTAGATGACGGTTTACAGAACAAAATAGTTTCTCATTAAACAGTACACATGTTGCCCTATGACAATGGTTAACAACCTCACTACATGTCAACACTGTCCTTACTCAACCTTGGGTTCCCTATCACCAGCTTTCCTGTCCCCTTCTGCCTTCTAGTCCTTGTCCCT
>NW_004444025.1:8757683-8824304 GCF_000243295.1 Trichechus manatus latirostris
TTACTTTTGTTTGTGGGTATTTTAAAATTTCTTTTGTTTTTGCAGGTTTTGTTTTTACTGAGACTTTACGTTTTTCCTCTTTATTTTTATGAGTATGTTTGTTAACTTTCTTTGTGGTTACTGTGAAATTTACCCTTATGTTTCTAAGTTTGAAGCAGTCTATTGTTACTTGGTATCGCCTTGCCTTCCTCTCCATTGCAAGGTTCTGTACCTACACCATTTTTTCACACTTTTATTGTTCTGATTTACTGTGTTATCATTTACAGATTAACGTCTCTCGTTCCCTGTTGTAATTCTTTCGGTTTTGGATAGTCCTTGAGAGTTCTTTTTCGAGGTTAGTATCTGGCTGGTGTGATCCTGTGTCCTAGATTTAGCCTGTGGTCTGATGTTGTTTGTTCTCAGATCAAAGGACTCACTTTAATAATCCTTGTAAGTTTGGTTTTTACATAGTCCCTTAATTTCTGTTTATATGGAAATGCCCTAATTTCACTATCATATTTAAATGAGAGTTTTGCAGGATATATTATACTTGGCTGGCAATTTTTTTCTTTCAAGGTTTTATATATGTCATCCCGTTGCCTTCTTGCCTGCATTGTTTCTGCCAAATAATCTGAGCTTAGTCTTATTTTTTCTCCTCTATATGACTTCCTGTTTTTCACGAGCTGCTCTCAGTATTCTTTGTTTGTCTTTGGTTTTGGTGAGTGTGATTATGATATGCCTTGGAGATTTTCTTTTGGAGTCTCTCCTATATGGATTTCATTGAGCTTCTTGGATGGCCAGCTTTTCATCTTTCATGATACTGGGGAAGTTTTCTGTTGGCAGTTCTTCAATGATCCTCTCTGTGTTTTCTGTGTTCTCCCCCTGTTCTATAACTTCAATCACTCACAAATTTTTGCTTTTGATTGTATCCCACATAATTCTCAGGGTGTCTTCATTTTTCTTTGTTCTTTTTTCTGAGTTTTCTTCAAATGGAGTTGTATCCAAGTGTTTGTGTTCAATTCCACTGATCCTGCCTTCCACCATTTCAAATCTGCTCCTCAGCCCTTCTATGACACTGTCCATTTCTGAAATCTTGTTGTTTATCTTTTGGATTTCTAATTGTTGTTTTTAGTATAATTTCTAGTTGTGAATTCATTTTGACATTTTGTTCCTGCATTATTTTCCTGAATTCTTAATGTTTTTTGTCTGTAGTTTCCATGTATTTGTCTGCCTTTTCCATTAATCTGTCTTTTTTATCCTCATTTTTGTCTGCTGTTTTCTTCAACTCTTGGATAATTCTGAGTATTTGAGATTTGATTTCCTTATCAGGTAGTTCTCGTGTCTTTTGTTCTACTGGAAAGTCATCTGGTGTTTTGTTTTGAATGCCTACTGAAACCATCCTGTCCTGTTTTTGTAATGTTTTGATATTGTCTACTGTCTTTGGGGCATTCAGTAGTTATTTTCTTCATTTATTGATTGTAGAGTTGTTTGTTTCTTCTTCTTTTTATTTGGGTATGTCTGAGCAGGCAGGCTCTGTGTTCTTTTTTGTTTAGTCCTCTGTGGGAACGATACTTTTCACCTCCTTCTCCAATTGGCAGGGTCAGTCACTCACATATGGTACGGCAGGGCAGGTCTAGCTGAAGAGGAGTTGTTGGAATGAGTTGTTTGTGGCACTTACTACAGCCACCAGGGCTGGTCAGTAATCAGTACAGGGCAGGTTCCGGTAAGCTGTGCCTGTGCTGCTTGGTGGTGTGATGTTAAGCGCACGGTGCAGGTAGGTAGGATGGAGGGGGGAGACTGTGATGTTTGGAGCTAAGATGGGTATGGAAGAAAGGAGAGAGGAATAGGAGCCAAAAACATACAAACAAAAAAGAGTGCTAGGGGAGCTTGCCATTGGAGTGGAGAGATGAGATAATATGAAATGGAGAAAAACAAAATGGGGATGAAGAAGGAAAAAATAAAATAAAAGAATGAATAAATAAAAATTAGAAAGAAAAAAGAACAGCAAAGCTCCCAGGGATGCCACTGGTGTGGCTACAAGGTCTAAGGAAGTTGTTCCCAGGTGTTGAAGTACGGCCTGGCTAGGAGGCGTAGAGGTATTCAGCACCAACTATTCAGGGGACAAGAAGAGAAGGAAGGTATAGAGAGATGAGAAACTGAGTAATGAAGAAAGACAAAAAGGGAAAAAGAGGGAAAACAAAACAAAACAAAAAAAAAGAACGAGAACCCCCCCCAAAAAAAACCCATGAAGAAAGAAATGCCCTCAGAAGTCCCTCTGCATGTCTGCACAAGCTGAGGGGGTAGGTCCCAAGCTGTGCAGCACTGCCTGGCCAGAACGGGTTCCCAACTCCAGAAAAGAAAAAGAAAACAAGCAAACAATTCAAAACAAACAAACAAAAGCCTCGGAATCCCACCAGCTTGGCAGCACGGACCAGAAAGCAGTTCCACACTCGACGGGACCTCCACAGCCCGTCAGGAAGAAGCAAAGATGGCACATGGAGCCAGGTATTCGAGGAGAAGGAGGGGGAGGTGGTGAGAGGTAAGGAAGAAATCAAAAGAAGTGGAGAAAAGCAACACCAGCTGCCAACAAATGGCACTCAGGGAGTCGGCCAGTGCGGGCAGGTGGAATCCAAATCATGTAGTGTGAGGCCTCTCACTTTGTTCTTCTTCAGTAATGCTTTACTTATCTGGGGCCTGTTCCCTTCTCATATAAAGTTGGTGATTCGTTTCTCCGTGTTGTTAAAGAATGCTATTGCAAATTGGATTGGCATTTCTTTGTGTCTATAGATTGTTTCGGGTAGTGTTGACATTTTCACAATGTTGAGTCTTCCTATTCATGAGCATGGTATGTTTTTCCACTTACTTAGCTCTCTTTTGGCTTCTTGCAGTAGTACTTTGTAGTTTTCTTTGTATAGGTCTTCTATATCCCGGGTTAGACTTACTGCTAAGTACTTTATCTTTGGGGGGACTATTGTAAATGGTATTGATTTGGTGATTTCCTTATTGAAGTTCTCTCTGTTGGTGTATAGGAATCCAACTGATTTTTGTATGTTAATCTTGTATCCTGCTAGTTTGCTGAAATCTTATGTTAGTTCCAGTAGCTTTCTTGTGGATTCTTTGGGGTTTTCTGTATATAAGATGATATCATCTGTGAATAGATATAGTTTTATCTCTTCCTTACCAATTTAGATGCCCTTTATTTATTTTTCTTGCCTTATTGCTGTAGCTAGAACTTCCAGCACGATGTTGAATAAGAGTGGTGACAAAGGGCATCATTGTCTGGTTCCTGTTCTCAAGGGGCATGTTTTAAGCCTTTCTCAGTTGAGAATAATATTGGCTATAGGTTTTGTATAAATGCCTTTTAGTCTGTTGAGGAATTTCTCTTCTATTCTTATTTTGATGAGAGTTTTTATCAGGAATGGGTGTTAGACTTCGTCAAGTGCCTTTTCTGCACTGGTTGATATGATTATGTGATTCTACTGTTTTATTTATGTGGTGTGTTACTTTGATTTTCTAATGTTGAACCATTCCTGCATACCTGTTATTAATCCCACTTGGTCATGATGTATAATTTTTTTATATATACTGTTGAACACTATTGGCTAGAATTTTCTTGTTATTTTTGTGTCTATGTTCATGAGAGATATTGATCTGAAGTTTTCTTTTTTTGTGGTGTCTTCACCTGGTTTTGGTATCAGGGTTATGTTGGCTTCATAGAATGAATCTGGGAGCATCCCTTCCTTTTCTATGCACTGAGATAGCTTGAGTAGTATTGGTGTTAGTTCTTCTCTGAAAATTGGGTAGAATTCTCCAGTGAAGCCATTCGAGACAGGACTTTTTTTTTTTTTTTATTGGGAGTTTGTCTTTTTTTTTTAAATTACCTCTTCAGTCTTTTCTTTTGTTATGAGTCTGTTTAGTTTTTCCACCTCAGTTGTGTTACTTTAGGTAGGTTGTGTGTTTCTAGAAATTTGTCCATTTCCTCTAGGTTTTCAAATTTATAGGAAGACAATTTTTCATAGTATTTTGTTATGATCCTTTTTATTTCAGTTAGATTGGTTATGATATCACCCATCTCATTTCTTATTTGGCTTATTTGCTTCTTCTTCTGTTTTTCTTTTGTCAGTTTGTCCAATGGTTTGTCAATTTTGTTGATCTTTCATAGAATCAACTTTTGGTACTGTTGATTTCTATTATTTTTGCGTCCTCTATTTCATTGATTTCTGCTCTAATCTTATTTCCTTTCTTCTGGGGCTGGAGGGCTGCTTTTGCCACTCTGTTTCTATTTGTTTGAGTTGTAGGGTTAATGTTTTAATATTTCCCTTTTTTATTTTTTAATGTGTGTGTTTATTTCTATAAATTGACCTCTGAGCAATGTCTTTGCTGTGTCACAAAGGTTTTTATGTGTTTTCATTCTCATTTGGTTCTATGATTTTTTTATTCCATTCTTGATTTCTTCTATTACTCAGTAATTTTTAAGCAAGGTGTTGTTCATTTTCCATTAATTTGATTATTTTTTCTTGCTATTTCTGTTATTGATTTCTATTTTTATGGCATTGTGATCAGAGAAGATGCATTGTATTATTTTGAGGCTTTGGATTTTTCTGAGGGTTGCTTTGTAGCCTAAAATGTGGTCTACTGTGGAGAATATTCCATGTACATTGGAAAAGAATGTATACCGTGCTGCTGTTGAGTGGAGTGTTCTGTGTAAGTTTATAATGTTGAGTTGGTTGATTGTGGCATTTAGATCTTCTGTATCTTTATAGAGTTTCTAGATGTTCTGTCCTTCACTGACAGTGGTATGTTGAAGTATCCTACTATCATTGTAGAACTATTTCTTTTTTTCATTGCTGTTAGAGTTTGTTCTAGGCATTGTGGAGTACTGTCATTGGGTGCATATATATTTATTATGGTTATGTCCTCCTAGTGTATTGACCCTTTAATCATTATATATTGTCCTTCCTTATCCTTTATGGTGGATTTTGCTTTAAAGTCTATTAAATTGGAGATTAATGTTGCCACTCCTGCTCTTTTCTGGTTATTTGCTTGATTATTTTTTCCCAATCGTTGACTTTTAGTTTGTTTATATCTTTGTGTCCAAGGTCTTTTGTGGACAGCATATAGACGGACCGTGTTTTTTTTTTATCCATTCTGCCACCCTCTGTCTCTCTACTGGTACATTTAGGCCATTTACATTCAGTGTAATTATTGATAGGTATGAGTTTACTGCTGTCATTTTGTGTGGTATGGGTATGTTGATAGTTCCTTCATTCTGCTTAATTTTCTGTACTGAGTTACGTTTGTTTATGGATTTTCTTTTCGTCCTTTTCATTATTGTTGATTTTGTGCTTGCTGAGTTGTTATGTTTTTCTTCTTTTTTATTTTGATGGGTAGGTTTGTTAGCTTTCTTTGTGGTTAACTTGAAATTTAATTTATTTTTCTAAGTTGAAACCAGTGTTTTATATCTTGATACCACCTTGACTTTCTCTCCATATGGGAGTTCTATGACTACACCATTTATTCCCTTTTTTGTTTTGTCTTTGTCATCATTTACATATTGACATCTCTTATTCCCTGTTTTTAGTCTTTGAGCTTTGTTTTGTTTTTGTGAATTCCCTATCTGGGTTGGTATCTGGTTGATCTGTCCTGTGTCCTAGACTTGGATTGATTGTTGTCTGATGTTGTTGATTCTCTAACTGGAGGATTCCTTTTAATATTTCTTGTAATTTTGGTCTGGTTTTTACAAACTCTGTTAATTTCTGTTTATCTGGAAATGACCTAACTTCCCCATTGTATTTGAGAGACTATTTTGCTGGATATAAAATTCTTGGCTTTTTTTTTTTTTTTCTTTCAAGGCTTTACATATGTCATCCCATTGCCTTCTTGCCTGAATGGTTTCTGCTGAGTAATTACAGCTTAGTCATATTGGTTCTCCATTGTAGGTGACCTTTCATTTATCCCTAGCCACTCTGAGGATTCTTTCTTTGTCTTTGGTTTTGGCAAATTTGATTATGATATGTCTTGGTGACTTTCTTCAGGGGTCTATTGTGTATGGGGTTCTTTGAGCTTCTTAGATAGATATCTTGTTGTCTCTTATGATATTAGGGAAGTTTCTGACAGCAAATCTTCAGCAATTTTCTTTGTGTTTTCCATAATCCCCTCCGCCCCCCATTCTGGTACTGCTATCACTAGTAGGTTTTTCTTCCTGAGAGTATCCCACATAATTCTTAGGCTTTCTTCATTTTTCTTCATTCTTTTTTTTTCTCTGATTTTTCATCAAACACATTTCTCAAACAAATTGGTGTCAAGAGATTTATCTTTAATCTCACTAATTCTGACTTCCATTGTCTCAGTTCTGCTCCTATGACCTTCTGTTGCACTTTCTATCTTTTGGATTTCTGGTTGCTGTTTTTGTGTGGTTTCTAGAAGTCTGTTTATTCTGTCATTTTGTTCTTGTATTGTTTTACTGAATTCTTCTATTGTTTTGTCTTTGTGTTTCTTTTGTTTGGTCTGTGTTTTGCCTAATCTCCTTTTTGATATCTTGAAGAGCTCTGTATATTAGTCTTTTAAATTCTTTATTAAGTAGTTCCATTGCTTTTTCTTCCTCTGGAATGTTTTCTGGTTCTTTATTTGGTCACTTGCTGTAGCCATCTTGTCCTGCTTCTTTATGTGATTTGATATTGACTATTGCCTCTGAGACATCAATAAGTTATTATAATTATTGATTTATTTTGTATTTTTGTTTACTGCATCCTGAATTTTTGTTTTGTTTTGTTTTGATATGTCCAAGTAAGTGGGGTGTGTGTGCTACTCTGGTCATTCTGGCCTCTTTGAAGCTCTCATCTCTTGTCTCCAGGTGGTCAGAGCAGCTAGTAGGTGTGTGAGCCCGTGAGTTTGATCACTGTTCTTGTGGCACTGATGAAGATGTAGGTGACATTTTCGGTGAAGTGATGAATCTGTCCTGCTGGTCACCTGGCCATGGGTGTAAGTGGTGTTCTACCTAGTGATTGGGTTGGGTGTTATATGTATACTCTGCTGCTTACCACTTGGTTGGGGCACAGGTGTCTGGGTCATTGCTCACTGAGTGTGTGGTACAGAGACTCTCACCTACACATCACCTACAGTCCTGAGAGGTGGAGTGTTCAGAGCAGGCGCAGTCCTCTGGTTGCTGTGGGGGGCAACATGAGGGGCTAGACAGGGGGTTGTCAGCTGCCCCCAGGTGCCCTGATAAAGGGTGTGACCCTGTCTGCTAGAGTTTGTAGTGGGGAGGTAGTGCAGCTGGTCCTTGGGCACCCAGTGCAGTTGGCTGGAGGGATTGGGGGTGCCAATGGTTGTTAGTCCCCCATCGTGGGTGGCTAGATGAAGTGGGTGGGACTACCAGCCCTCAGGCCCCTGGAGTGGGTGGATGAAAACCCTTCTTAGGGAGCAGGACAATGTCAAATGCCACACATCTGCAGCTCCCACTTGGCTGCTGCAGTGAAAATGGCCTTGAGCTGGAATCCCTGCCTTTTTGCCTCAATATGTCTGCACTGTGTAGATACAGCTAGCAGGACGCCGGTGAGCTGGTGATCCGTTATTCCCCGTTTCCAATATTTTTGAGTCGTTTCTCCTTCTACCTGTTGCTTAGTCCAATTCTTCAGCTTTGTCTTTGATGATTTGGGTTCCTAGATTGTCATATGTATCAGATTCACTTGTTTTTTTGGGTCTGACTCTTCCACCATCATGGCCTTGCCTCTCTTGTTTGATATCTTGACCGATCCTTCCATGGGCATTGATTGTTAGAAGACAGAAAGTCATAAAAGACCTCATTCCCACCCTAAAGGCAAAAATAAGCTGAGTAAAGGCAAAAACTATTATAGTTTTTAAAGACCATTTGAGCGCTAAACAGGAAAAACAACCTAAACACTAAATTCCATAAATCAGCTAGGTTCTTGGGAGAGATGACACTATATACTGATTTCATTCCTGCTGGAGCAGTGAGAGGAGGAAGAACCCACCATGGACAGACATGAGGAAGAAACGGCTGAAATTTCATTGGGCATTTAATGTCCATGTGTGGGCTGGCATCACAAATTAGAATACTGGGAAGCCATAGCCATAAAGTAGATCTTCACCAAGTGTGTGAAGTCCTTTGCAGATTATCAGAAGATTTAAGAAATATTCTTCTGTGGAAGGCAGGACCTCCCCAAATACAAGGTAGCTGCCCTGCCTTGTAAGGCAGGTAAAGGGAAGACTGGTGAAGGAAAAGAAAAGCTGAGAGAAACCACTCAGAAATGTATGAGGCATTCCCCACGGACACTGTAATCCTCACTAGGCTGGGGAAGTTCAATAGAGCTGAAATTCCTCCTAGACTCACTATGTGCCTTCACTGAGTGACTTGCAAGAGTCTCCTGAAGGCTAAATAAAAGAGATGTGATGCAGTCCGGCCAAAGTCATGCACTGCATCGTACCAGTGCTCCACTGTATCCCACTTCTCCTGGCTTAATGGTGATATTAGAATAACCAGTCAAAAAAGGACAAATATTGTATACCTTCACTTATATAAAAAGACACAATTATTGTAGTGGCTGTCAATAAGTTGTACACATGTAAAAAGTTCGACTGGCAAAAGTTGTGTCATAGATATTTTTACAACAATGACAAAAAATGAAACAAACAAAAAAAGAGTAGCTAGTGAGGCTGCTTATGTACAACCAGAAGCTTCATGGGATCTGGTTCCTTGGTTTGGAGGGTTAGGGTCATGGTTTCAACGGACATCCAGTTAGTTGGCTTAATACTGTGTTTAGTATGTCTGTTCTACCTCCTAGTTAGTCGAGTAGTGCCTGGGGTCTTAAAAGCTTGCAAGCAGCCATCCAAGTCAGGACAATTGGCCTCTAAGAGAGGAAGGAGAGCCAAGAACAGGAGGAGGATATGGAATATGTGGATAATTGCCTCCATGAACAATTGCCTCCTTTGCCATGAGATCAGAAGAAATGGATGGTGCCTGAATATTTTGATCAAAGAGCCTATAGAAGAATCCTGATCAAAAGGAAAGAAATGTGGAACAGAATTTCAAATTCTCATGAACTCCAGACTTTCTGGAGCCCTAGGGGCTAGATAAACCCCTAAAAGTATTGCCCTGAGATACTCTTTAAACCTTAAACCAAAAATATTCCTTGAAGTCAGGAGTCACTATTCGAAAGATTTATATTCATATGGAAAGGCCATAGTTTTGCTCTTATATTCTATTGGAACTTTCCAGAGGTTCTGTGGAGCATCTTTATTTGCCAAGACACCTTGAGTAATAATGTGTCAAATAGGTCATGAGCCTAAGTGTAGAGAAGCTTGTACTGCTTCCTGGAAATGCTGAAGTACCTTTGTTTTCTCTGTATCACACTCAAAACTTGCAGCCTCATGGGTTACTTGACAAATGGGTCAGAGCAACACACTTAAATGTTGCCTCCAATATCCAGAGAAGCTATTCAAGCATGTGTCTCTTTCTTAGTGATAAATTGATCAATGTGTATTAACACGTCTTATTCTGGAGGGGATATGGAAATGTCTAGAGTGTAATCCTACAAATTTCCTTGTGGTAGCAGGTCACTAAATTTTTCTGACATATACTTGTATCTAAAATGTGTGTATGTACATAACTCTGACATGTATCTTTGTAAGGCATCTAAGATACATGTTGCTTCCTATGCATGATAGTAAATAACTGGAAAACCATAGGTTAAACTTATAATAAAGCTGTAACAATTGAAAGAGTGTGGTATTCATGATTTATTAACTTAATAATACTGAGATAACTGGGGAAATACTAATTTCAGACATCACAGGATATATAAAAATAATTCTCAAATGAATTAAACTCTTAAATATGACAAGCAAAAAATATTAACTTTTAAAAGAAAGATAAAAGAATATTTTTCTCAGAGCAGGTAGGTAAAAATTTATTTTAAAAAGACATAAAAACATAAATAAAAAAGAAACAGAGTAGTGGCAGCGAAAATGGTAGAACAGTCAGCTCCAGGTGCCTGTCCTCCCTAACAAAACAAAACAAATCCATTGCCATCGAGTTGATTCCAACTCATAGCAGTCCGCTGTCCCTCCCCAGAACCATCAAAAAATCAAGAAGGAATGGTCAGAATCAACTTTGTGAGAATTCTGGAAGAAGCCAACCATGTGAATGATGAATGACAAAGCCATTTAAAATGGTAGGAGGGACCATGGCATTTTCACTAGCAGTTGCTGTATCCCTGCTCAGTTCACCTGTCGTGTTGAGGATGGCAGTCGTGTTCCCAGTGTAGGAGCCTGATCCCTGGCTCCAGCAGAAGCAGAGCAGACTTTATTCACTAATAACTGTATTTCTCTGTTCTATCTTGTCTGGGAGCTACCTGAAGGATTGACACAAAGTGCTTCTCTTTTTTCTTGCCTAACTTGGAATTCACTCAAGGTAGAAAAGTGGCATGCATTCCTCGAAAACATTTTAAGGAAAATGAGCAACCTGAGGAAACATGAGGCAAAGTTATGCTTGAGGCATACAATAAAGCAAATGTCTCAGACTGAGAAAAAAAAGGGAGAGAGTTTCTTTCGGAAATTAAAACAATAAAAGCACCTATGTATACTGGGAAATTTAGATAGCCATGTACATTCCCAGGCCATGGCACATGCTCAGAAGAGACTTGAGAAAACCCTAAGCTTTCACCTTTGACTGATCTGTAGGCTCAGTGCAAGCAGAAAGTCAAGGCTAAGTAAAGGTTGTGGAACATCTGGTTAAATGTTGAAGGAGTGCCCCAGCATAGAGCCAATCTGTAAAAGTCTTTTATGGTTATTTGTGGGTTTCTTCTTTTTTCTCCTCCTCCTCCTCCTCCTTCTTCTCTTTCTCTCTCTCTCTTTCTCCTGGTATTCAGAACACTGCCAAAACATTAGATGAACAAAAGCTAAAAGTACTGAGACTTCAGAGACCACACATGACAAAAAATACAGAATTTAAAAAATAGTTTAGAAAAGTCACTAAACAAAAAGATAGAGCCTACAGCAAGCAACAAAACCAAATCCTGAGGATAAACAAAAATTTGATTTCCAGTGTTTCCGTAGTATCAGAACAGTGTGTTACTGGCATGAAGATAGACATACAGATCAATGTAATAGAATTGAAAGGCCAGAAGTAAACCCAAACATCAATGGCCAATTGGCTTTTACAGAAGTGCCAAGCATTCAATGGGAAAAGAAGAGTTTCTTCAACAAATGGTACTTGGACAACTGGATTTCCATATGCAGAAGAATGATGTTGGACCCTTCTTTTACACCATACATGAAAATAAACTCAAAATGGGTACATGACGTAAATATAAAAGCTAAAATCATAAAATTCTTAGGAAAAAAGGTAGGGGCAAATCTTTATGACCTTGAATTTGGCAATAGATTCTTATGTATGGCAACAAAAGAAAAAATAAGTAAATTTTACTTCATCAAAATTAAAACTTGTGTGCATTAGAAGACATTATCGAGATGGTGAAAAGACATCCTGCAGAATGGGAGAAAATATTTTGAAATCATACATCTGACAAGTATTAAATATCGAGAATATACAAGGAATTCTTATGACTTAACAACAAAAGACAACAAACCAATTTAAAAACATGCAAAGGATTTGAATAGACATTTCTCCACAAATGCAAATCGTCAAGAAGAAAATGAAAAGATGCTTACCGTCATTAGTCATTTTGGAAATGCAAATCACAACCACAATGAGATACTTCATATCCACTAGAATAGTTATAAAAAAAAAAAAAAAAAGGAAAATAAATGCTGACTGAGGATGTGGAAAAATTGGAGCCCTCATACACTGCTAGTGGGAATATAAAATGGTCCAGACACTGGATAAGTTTCATGGTTTCTCAAAAACTTAAACAATAAAAGAATTATTGTATGACCCTGCAATTCCACTCCTAGTTATATACCTAAAAGAATTTAAAACAGGTACTCAGACAAATATATGTACAATTATGTTCATACCAGCAGTGTTCACAATAGCTAAAAGGAGAAAAGATCCCAAATGTCTATCAATGGATGAATGTATAAACAAATTTTGGTATATACATACAATGGGATATTATTCACTTATAAAAATGAGTTGTACATGGTACAACATGAATGCATCTGGAAAACAAGTGAAAGAAACCAAATACAAAAGGTCACATAGTTCAAGATTCCATTTTGATGAACTATCCAGAATATAGTCAGAATGCAGATTGGTGTCTACCAGAGGTGTAGAGGAGATGGAGAATGGGAAGCAACTTCTTTATAAGTATGGGATTTCCATGTAGGGTGATGAAAATATTTGATACTAGATAGAGGTGGTGGTTGAGCAAGATTACAAATTTGGTAAATGCCACTGAATTGCTAAGTTTAAAATGGCTAATTCTATAAGTCAATTTCACCTCAAAAAAAGAAAAATCTATACCAATAACTACCTTAAATTAAAAAAAAAGATTCCTGTGCAACAAAAGACACCTTAAACACAGTTAAAACTATAAAGCCCCATTGCATTCACAAAAATAATTAAAATATCTGATGGACATGTTGGAATGGATACACAGCAACTAGTGCTGTCAGGCAGGGCATGATATGGTTAAATGATAATATTTTTAAAATATGTAGATTGTACTGGAGCTCTTTATAAGCTGGGTACTTTTCTGTATGCTTAAAATATTCAGTGATTAAATGCTATTTTCCAAACATCTAATGCTTGTTCAAACATGATAAGGAAATAAAGGGAAAAAACTGGCCCTTGTTTTTAATAAAGCATGTATAAATAACATATTTTAAAACACTTGGAAAAAAAAAAACCAGTTCATCAAGGGTAAAAAAAAGTTTCCTCAGTAAAAGATAAAATTATGCTATTTTTAACAAATATCAGTAATGTGAAAAATACTGCAGGAAGATGGGTGCCATGGTCATATTTGCCTCTGTTCAGAGTCAGAGAAACTCTAGATACATAAAATATTTAAATGAATTTTAATGTTTAAAATACCAGATGAAGAATAGGTGAATTAAGAGAACTTTGTGAATACTTTCTTAAAGGCCAACTGACACTCATAGGCTCTAAGCAAATAAAAGACATGAATAAATTACAGTTATGGGACAGTTAATGCAAAGATATAGCCAAAGATACATCTGTAATTAGCAATGAATTCTAAGGCATTATGAGAAAATAATAATACAGAACATTTAGAAAAATTCTCTACAATTTACTTAGATACGACAGAAAAAAAAAAACCTGATATGTAATGTCTTCCAGAAAATGTGTAAATTCACATGAATTTCCTTTCTAAAGCTTTATCTTAAACTCCCACAGATTAGCACTGGTATCTTTACTAATACAGTCAGCTCTCTGCATCCACAGTTCTGCATCCACAGATTCAACCAATGGCAAATCCAAAATATTTGAAAAAAAAAGAAAGTTACAAAACAAAACTTGAATTTGCCTCATGCAGAACACTCCGCTGAATCCAGGGGAATGAAGTGCTGTGCAAGCATCCCCTGCTGTAGCCTCCGGCCATCTCATAGATCCTCAGTCTCTCCCCAGCACTGGGTGTTTGAGCATTTCTTTGCTTCAAGTCTTGTCATTATTCCCTAAACGATACACTGTAACAACTATTTACATAGCATTTACATTGTATTGGTTATTATAAGTAATCTAGAGATGATTTAAAGTATATGGGAGGATGTGTGTAGATTGTATGCAAATACTATGCCATTTTACATAAGGGACTTGAGCATCCATGGATTTTGGTATCTGTGGAGGGGTGGGGGGCTGATCCTGGAAGCAATCCTCTGTAGATACCGTGGGATGACTGTATACAATGCAAAATTTGATGGTTAACATTGTGTGTCAACACTACAGGGGAAGTCAGCACAACTGGACTAAACCAAAGCTAAGAAGTTTCCTGAATACAATCAAACACTTCGAGGGACAAAGTAGCAGGGCAGGGGTTTGGGAATCATGCTTTCAAGGGACATCTAGGTAAATTGGCATAACAAAGTTTATTAAGAAAATGTTCTGTATCTTACTTTGGTGAGTGGCATCTCGGGTCTTAAAAGCTTGCAAGCGGCCATCTAAGATGCATCCATTGGTCCCAACCCACCTGGAGTAAAGGAGAATGAAGAACACCAAAGACACAGGTAAAGTAGTAGCCCAAGAGACAGAAAGGGCCACATAAACCAGAGACTGCATCATCCTGAGACCAGAAGAACTAGATGATGCCCAGCTACCACCAATGACCGCACAGGGAACACAACAGAGAGTCCCTGATGGAGCAAGGGAAGGGTGAGATGCAGAACTCAAATTCTAGTAAAAAGACCAGACTTAATGGTCTGACTGAGACCAGAGGAACCCCAGAAAGCATGGCCCCCAGACTCTCTGTCAACCCAGAACTAAAACCATTCCTGAGGCCAACTCTTCAGACAAAGATTAGACTGGACTATGGGACGTAAAATGATACTCATGAAGAGTGTGCTTCTTAGCTCAAGCAGATACGTGAGACTAAATGGGCAGCTTCTGTCTGGAGGTGAGATGAGAAAGCAGAGAGGGTCAGGAGCTGGTTGAATGGACACAGGAAATCAGGGGTGGAAAGGAAGAGTGTGCTTTCACAGTATAGGGAGAGCAACTAGAGTCACATTACAATATGTGTATAAATTTTTGTATGAGAGACTAACTAACTTGAATTGTAAACTTTCACTTAAACTACAACAATAAAAAAAAAAAAGGATTGTGTCAACTTGGCTGGACCATGATTCTCAGTGTTTGTATGTGATCACCCTCATGATGGGATCTGCTGTGAGTAGCCAATCAGTTGAAAGGAAGTTTCCTTGGGCATGTGGCCTGCATCTGAATATAAGTGGATGTTCTGGCTTTTGCTTTCTCTGGATCCTGCAGCTGCCTTCTGTTCATCTGACCTCCAGTTCTTGAGACTTGAGCTAGCAGCTTACCTGCTGATCTTGGGATTCATCGATCTTCACAGCCTGTGAGCAAGAGCCCTGCTCTCCGACCTACCGATCGTGGGTTCACCAGCCCCTTAGGCTACATGAAGCAGGAGAAGCCTCTATCTTGTTCCACGGATTTGGGACATTCCAGCCTCTACAATCAGATGAGCCATTTCCTTGAAATGAATCTCTCTGTATATGTATTTATATGCTTTACTGGTTTTGCTTCTCTAGAGAACCCAGCCTAAGACACAAAACAAGGAAGAAGCCCTACCAATGAAATGCACATGGCAGCACCTAAAGGTATTATCTCAGTGTGTTCTTAATACTGAAGAGGCTAATATAAAGTTATCCTGTTTAACTACCATTATAACAGGTATGTGTATATCCAACTGTCGTCCAGTCTTCATCTCTGGTCTATAGAGTAAACTGTGTGAGCAGAACATTGCTGCAGTACTCCTAGCATAGCTATTTTCTGAGTGTTTTTCCTTTCAATAGACTATTACTGTGGCATCCAGAAAACACAGAACACCCACCTGAGAATATAAGAAAGGATCAGACAAGTAACATGTCTTACATAATTAACTCTCTGATCCTATTTCCCCAACTGCAAGATAGCAATAACATTTATTGCATGGAGTTTTGTAGGAACCAAGTAAGATAGTGTATGTAGAGTACCCAGCATGTGTTGGATGTGTAAAAGCTATTAACTCCTTCTTGAATCACCTCTCCCAGTTCTGAGACCTCAATAATGATAATACTATGTATATATATATTTTCAATAAAAACATGCGAGTTTTCCTCAGCTATGAAATGGGGCTTTAGTTACATATACTACAAATGGTTGGTGTGAGGATTTGAAAAAATAAAGTGTGTAAATTACTCAGAATAGTTAGAACAGTATAAACACAAAATGAAGGACAGCTTTACTCCAAGAAACCAATTTCAAAAAAACTTTAGCTTTCAAAAATGTAACTTTTATTCATTGTATGTATATCATGATTACCTAAGTAAAAATGTGATGTGAAATATAATATATAAGCAAAAATGATATATAACACGAAAGTGATGTTAAGAAATAAGTATCCATGTACATAATACATAGTTTATGAAACACAAAATTACAAGAACATTTAAAGTTATCTGTGTGCTCCTCCCCAGTTACTGCATACTGATCCTTCTCCACTGGAAACTAATGCTTTAAATTTTGTTTTGATTATTCTTCAACTTTCTTTAAAGATTTCCCACACAGTTAGTTAGGTGTTCCTAAACAATATATTGTTTCGTTTGACATGTTTGTTTACCTTTATATTACTGGAATCATTACTTTATATTATGTATTCTTCTGTGACTTCTTTTTATCAGTCATTGCTGTTTCTGAGGCAACATGTAGAGGCAAATGAGTTCATTTTCTCTGCTCTGTGTCATGTCATGATATGAATATAAAACTATGTATCCACTCTGTTTTGGTGGATATTAGATTTGTTTCTGGTTGTGTACAGTTTCCAACAATGAGGCTATGAATATTCCAATTAGAATCTCTTGGTGCATATATGGAGTATTTATGATAGGGAAAGGGTTGGAAAAAAATTGTTTTTTTTTTTTTTCTGTAAAGGGACATATAGTAAATATTTTAGACTTTACGGGCTTCACGGTCTCTGTCACAACTACTGAGCTCTGTAGAACAAAAGCAGCCCTAGGTGATTCATAAATGAATGGGCATGGCTGTGTTCCCATAAAATTTTATTTACAAAAAAGTCTGCAGAACTTGGTCTAAAGGATATAGATTGAAGGCCCTTGCTCTAGAGTATGAAAGGTGGATTGGAGTTGTAGATTCAGAGGGTACGTGTATTTTTAACTTTTCTAGTTAAGGTCAAACTCTTCCAAATCATTTCTACTAATCCGTACTCTCGCCAGCCAGTATAAGAGACCCTATTGTTGTGAATTCTCACCAACACTTCTATTGTCACACTTCAGTTTTTCTAACCAAGCTGGTTTAAAATGGTATACATTGTGGTTTTATTTGAGTATTTCTGATAATTAATTAGTTAAGGCATTTTTATATGCTAATTTTTACTTATTATTCCCTTTATGTGGAAAGCCTATCCATCTCATTTGACTATTTTTCTGCAGGAATATTTGTCTTTTTTCTTATATATTCCAGATACTACTTCTTTATTGATTAACTCTGTTGTGGAATTCTTCTTCATGTTTCTGGCTTGTGTTTTCATTATTTATGGTTTCTTCTAATAAACAAAAATATTTAATTTTAATGTCCATGAATTTATTAACCTTTCTCTTTATGGTTTGCAGGTTTGTGCTCTAGGAGAGCTTCTCTATTCAAATCCACTGGATATTATTTTATATTCTCTTCTAAGTTGATGACAATTGTTTTATGTGTATGGTGTGAAAGAGTTTAGTTATTTTATTACCAAATGTCCAAACAATACTAATTGATGGGCTCATCATTTTTGCTTTGATCTGTAATGCCACATCAGATTTTGTTATATGTTTGGATCTTTATTCATTTTCTGTTCTGTTCAGTTAGTCTATTTATCTTCTGTACAACCAGGAATCTAATATGTTAATTACTATTATTTTATAAAATGCCTTGAAATCCGTTAGGGTAATATTACTCTTTCTTGTTCTTTTTCTTCAACATTATCTTTTCATTGACCTTTACACTTTTATATTAATTTATAATCAGCTGTTCAAATTTTTTGAAAAAAATATAAAATTCAAGAGGAATTGCATTGTATCTATGGACAGATAACTCATATTTTTTGATATTGTCTTCCTATCCATAAAAATTGGAGTTTTTGACAGGTTTTGAAAGAATCAGTCTGGCTTCTGGTGTGAGGAATAGAGAAAAGAGTGGACACCGGGAGGCCAGTTAGGAATTCTATGGTTTACAGATGAAAGCATGCAGTAGGTAGAATGATGGAGCCCTGAAGATGTCCATGTCCTAATCCTTGAGACCTGAATATGTTATTTTACATGGAGAAAGGGACTTTGCTAATGTAATTAAGTAAAGCATTTTGAGATGGGCAGATTATCCGGGATTTTCTAGGTAAGCCCAATGTAGTAATTAGAAACATCCTTATAAGAGGGAGTCAGGAGTGCCAGAATGAGAGAAGATGTAATGATAGAAGCAGACGTCAGAGAGAAAGAGAGATTAAGATCCTGTGATGCTGACTTTGAAGATAAAGAAAAAATCCATAAACTAAGGAATATAGGCTGCCCCTAGAAGCTAGGAAAGGCAAGGAAAGAGATTCTTTCCTAGAATCTCTTTCAAAATGGAGTGCAGCCCTGCCAATGCTTTGATTTTTGGACTTCTGACCTCCATAACTGTAAGATAATAAATGTGTGTTGTTTTAAGCCACTAAGCTTTTACAGCAGTGTATGGTGAGTTGAGTTAGAAAGTTAGCAGTACAAGTGGTAAAACTTTAATGAATTCATCCTCAAAACTGAAGTGAAAACCAAATATGATTTGTTAATTGATTCATGTGGAGGCTGAGTGTCAAGGTCAACATCAAGGTTTAAGGCCAGAGAAACTGGAAAAATAGAACCGCTATTTTCTGACATAGAATTGATTTGGAAGGAAAACCTAGTCATGGGGAAATGAGCTTTAGTCTTAAGGTTGAAATGACTATTGGATATCCAAACTGCGAAGTTGAATAAGCAAGTGCATTCAGGGAGGAGGGCTAGAATGATGATATGTACTTGGAGATTACCAGTATCCAAAGCCACTAAGGATGAATATGACAGTAATGATGTGAAGCCAAAGCCTCAATGCCTGGGATATTTTAGAAATGAGAGAGGAAAACAGCCTGGAGTCATTAACATGAAGCCGGAAGAGAACTACCACACCTCAAGGTCTGATGGTGTATGGGTTGGCAGACACAAAACAGCCATTCCCGAAAGTGACAGAGCAAGAAAGTGAGGAGAACTTCCAGGGAAGACGTAAATGAGGAGAAGGATGTGTTTTTGAGGGACCTGAATTTCAGAGCGTACAGTGGAAGGTTTTGGAAACATTAGTGAGGGATGTGAAATGGGATTGAGTAAAGGGATACACAGAAATCTAAGGGGAAGTTGATCCTGATGAAAAGAGGGCCTGGGGGTGTTGGGCTTGCTGTAGTGGCCTGGATAAACAGAGGTGAAGAGCAGGGTGGAATCTTTTAATCAGATAGTGGTTATCATGGTACCCCTATAGAGTTTATCTTTACAAATTGATGCTATAATCATGAAAAAGTTAAATTGTCTTTATGGAAACTGAGAAAATACGTCAGTGTTGGGAGATAATTTAATTGCACTGAAATTAGAATATACAAATGTTCATGAATAACTAACAGTGTTAATTTTAAAATAAAAAAATAATGTATTCAAGTTTTATTAGAAAATTATAATCTCTTAAAAGTTTCCAACCAAGAATTGAAATTTATTACATTCCATTTTAGCTGAAGATCCATATCAGAAGGCTGATAAACCTTAATAAATCTTTAATATGCAACTCTTAAACTCATTTAAAACCAGATTGTATTAAGTCCAAACAACATGCTAATAAGTGACTTTATTAATAGGCTCAACTGAATTATTCATTAGCTTATGTAGTGTTTCAAGCTTTAGTGGTATTGTTATTTATTTTTAGAATCAAAGATTTTAAAATCTTTGTCTCATTTATTCAGTTAGAATAATGTCCTGATATTTAGTGGGTATTTGAGATTCTGGTCTAGACCTAGAAGAGAGCTCATATTGCAAACCGAGTCATCTCATAGAAATGCAAGACAATGTGGTAATAATAACAGTGAAAAATGCTAATATCTTAAAAGAATATGTCCCACGTGGAATCCTCTCTCTAACACAAAAAGGATGCCATCTAATTGTGAGCATATGGTGGAAATAAAACTGTGACAAAAAGAAGCTGCTTGTTCCTTCATGTAGCCACTGTCTACTGAGTGCAAACCACATCATTTGCTAGCTTAGTTATCACCAGCTCGCTTTCCAGTGGATTTCTACACAGAGTGTGAAAATTCCAGGGCTTTGAACTGATTCCTTCTGGTTCAAACCCCTGCTGAGAATTTGCATTTCCACCCCAGATATGCTGAATACGAATCTACATTTGAACAAGATCCTCAAGTGATTCTTAAGTATGACTTCCTGTGAACTTGTTAGAAAGGTAAATTCTCAGCAGGGATTCCAACCGGAAGGAACTGGTTCGAAGCCCTGGAAAATTCTACCCTAAAGAGTTTTTAAAAAGTATGTGGAATTTCTGCTTCATCATTTTGTTTCAAAATATTTTGTGGAAAGATGTATTGATATTCACCGAAAGAAAAGAAAGAAAAAAAACCTCAGGGAATGCTGTCAAGATTTAAAAGTAGTTCCTAAAAGGCATGTATCCTTAACTTGAGGACAGAAACAACCTTAGTTGCTAAAAATTTATTTAACAGGCCAAGTTCAGTCCCAGTAGCTACATTTCACACTTTTGGTGTCCCTCTGTAAAAACTGCCTCAGCTTCCACAATGGATTCCATCTCGGCCCACAGTCAGAGCTCTCTATAGCATCCAAGTAGAGCTTTGCTTTCAAAGAGCTATCAATCAGCCCTTGACCTAGTGGGCTTCAGCTAATAGCACATTAATTAACTTCCCCAAGAGTTATTTGCATTCTCAGAGGGAAATCAAAGACAACAACAATAATAACAATAAATTCATAGTTCTGCACCTCCAAACCACAAAGGAGTGAACCTTTACGTAGAGAATTTCCAAGACTGTGATGAAGACACAACCTAATATCCCGTCTGTGGCGCTAAGAGCATGGCGTGTCTTGACTTTCTGGATTTGTCTTTCCATTATGATGAGCTCATCTAGAGTTTCCACTCTCACTTATATGTCTCTTAAACAATAATGTCTTATGTTTTAAAACTCTAAGAATTTGAATCCTGCAAATAGAACTGTTTGGGCACAGCATTAGGTTAATTTAGTTGAGGAAATTTTCTCCCTTAAAGCTCTCACTAGATGACATTGTTTTACTTCCGATTGCCTGTGCAATACGACGGCTTTTCCTTCCTCCCAAATAAAAAAAACCCTGCATTTTTAAGGATTTAACCTTTATAGATTTCAGAAAGTGCCAGATTTTAAATAAAAAGTTTAGTCTCTTACAACTTGGGAGAAAAAATCTTTTGGGACTGCGAATTTCAATATATCTGTTTGTTTGGGGGATAGAAAAATCCTCCAATCGTGTTCCTAAAAATAATATTCCAAGCAGTATCCAGTGATAAGGGATATCATGTATGACATGAGCATTTATTACGCAAAAAGCGCCGTCTTAAGTGCTTTAATGTATCAACTAATGTAATCTAATTTATCCTCTTGCTATTTTAATGTGAGAAAATCGAGGCACAGAAAAGTTAAAAAAATGAATCCAACGTCTTGTATCTATGAAGAGACAAAGTTGAAGCAGAACGGAATTCTTTCCGCTTACCCCCTACCCAGATCAGCTGCAAAGGATTTATGATGAGTACAGAATGAGCTAATTGGATGGTAAAGCTTCATTAATTAAAAGCTATTTAAATCTACCAGCAATGATAAATTTAGCTTTAGTGTAATTGATTTATAGTGTTCCTTTACATCATAACTGGATAGATTTATTGAGGTTACTGAAAAATTAAATCATTTCAGCTGCATAGAATCATGTCCTCCAAGAAAGGACAAGGGAAACAATCACAGCAGTCGTCTGTCAAGCTTGCAACCATGTATTATTCTGTAGCTGTTAGCTTTTTCTTCCCACCCAACCCCTAGCTTCTCACCTCTCAACAACCTCTTCCCAATGTGCCCTCTAAAATGTCTGCTTCATTATTAGCAAACTCTCTAACACTTTTAAACTCCTCTGCAGATACATACTTTATCTCCCGTCCTTAAGCAGCCTGGGGAATAACCACTCTCTCGGCACTCCAGTGAAGCTGAAGCGTTTCTTTTCTCTCTTGTTCGTTATGTACCTTAGAATAAAGTTATGGGGTCAGTATCTTCCTACTACGTGCAGACCTTTTTCCCCGCCTTTTATATTTAAAAATGCTGGAACACATAAACTACAGCCTGAGCTCAGAAGAACTAGATGGTGCCCAGTTACCATTACCGACCGCTCTGGCAGGGCTCACAATAGAGGGTCTTGGACAGAGTGGAGAAAAATGAAGGACGAAATTCAAGTTCACAAAAAAAGACTAGACTTACTGGCCTGACAGAGACTGGAGGAACCCCCAAGACTATGACCCCAGACACCCTTCTAACTCAGAACCAAAGTCACTCCTGAAGTTCACCTTTCAGCCAAATATTAGACAGGCCTATAAAACAAACAATAACACACGTGAGGAATGTGCTTCTGAAATCAATACGAGACCAAACGGACACCTGCCAAAAGCAAAGAGGAGAAGGCCGGAAGGGACAGGAAAACTGGATGAATGGAAGCGGGGAACCCGGGGTAGAAAGTGGGAGAGTGCTGACACATTGTGTGGATTGCAACCAATGTCACAAAACAATTTGTGCATAAACTTTTGAAAGAAAAACTAATTTGCTTTGTAAACTTTTACCCATAGAAAAAGAAAAGATAAATAAATGAATAAAATCTGCTCTTTTGAAGCTCAGATCATTCTTTCATTTGCCGTGTTATGGAAAATTACAGACTTCCTGTTAACTGTCACGTTTATAAAGATGTGCATATGTGACTTACAACATTCAATACTGTAACGTTTGTTTTCATCCAATTATTTGTTACTGTTGAGCCGGCTCTGACTCATGGCGACTTTACTTATAACAGAATAAAACATTGTCCGGTCTTGTGCCAATGTTTCTTTATTCCAAAACCTGTCTATCACACTGGCTTTTCTATAGTTTGCTCTAAGCTCCAGTGATCTCTCCCCTCTGCCGCACTTCAAAGTTTCTCCCTCCCTATCACATTCTAAAACGAGTTCTGGGTGTGCAATGATTAAGCTCTGTGCTGCTACATGAAAGGTTGGCAGTTTGAACCCACCGGCCACTCTGTAGGAGAAGAGACCTGGTGATCTGTGCCTGACATGGTTCTGGCCTAGGAAACCCTATGGGCAGTCCAACAACCAAGTCACTAATGAGGAATCCCAGTTCCCACCAACAGCCTCCTTTCCTGCTAGTTTATCTTTTCAGCAGTATCTCCGCTGTTGCACAGAATCATCCTTCTATGATCTTTCAACCTACTGACTCTTCTACTTCTTTTCTCCTTCTATCTTTTCAACATTTTCCTGTATTTCTTGATTTCTTATCCACTTTGGATTTTCTAGTGAGAAAGAGACAAAGTGTCTCTTCTCTACTGAAATCAAATGTTTCCATATGTGCATTTTATTTCTGCTCCTAAAAACCTCTTTCCATCAGCTATGTACTCTCTCTGAAATCCCGCATCGTCCCCTTTCTTACGGGATTGTCCCCAACAGCATTCATGTGGTTCAGTACATAATTTAAAGTTTCAATATTTTGTGTACTTACACATGAATTTTGCAAAATTAATGACCTATACAATATAAGACATAAATTTGTTATGAATAAGAAATAACAATAAGAATAAAGAAAGAGAAGAAATCCAAAATAAACCCACCGCCGTCGAGTCAATTCTGACTCATTTTCTACCTACATTGAAGAAAAGGAAACACTGGTGTTATCAAGCATCAGAAAAGCATTGAAGACACAGTTAAATAAGGCACTGGTGAACAACCAAAACTACCAGTACCAGTACTAGTTGCCACCGAGTCGATTAGGACTCAAGGGGTGTTGGAGTAGAACTGTGCTCCATAGAGTTTCGGTGGCTGATTTTTCAGGAGTAGATCACCAGCCTTTCTTCCAAGGAGCCTCAGATCACCAACTCTCAGGTTAGCAGCGGAGCTCGTTAACCCTTTAGACCACCCAGGGACTCCATGAGCACATAACGGAGAGGAGTTAACCCCTGGAGGAAAGGCAGAGCACTGATGATTTTCCTGTTTTGCACAGTGGTTAGCCTACCTGTCGCCGTCGAGTCGATTCTGACTCATAGCGCCCCTACAGGACAGAGTAGAACTGCCCATAGCATTTTCAAGGAGTAGCTGGTCACGCTTTGGTTAGCAGCCAAGTTCTTAACCACTGCACAACCAGGCCTAAGGGCAGCCCAAAGTCCGTACCATGCAATAAGGTTAAAGCTACAGTGGAAAATTTGCAGGTTTACTGGCTTAAGAACCAGAGGACAAAGTTTAGCGCATCTACGGCATTTGGAAATCGAGGTGAAATTCTTGAAAGTAGAGAAGAGGAAAGACAGAGCACCAGTTGGATATATAAACTGTGTGTGCCCAATTCTCTAGCTGACTCCTTAACCATCTTGCATGAAGTCAGCTCCAAGAAGCTCAGCTAAATCTAAAAAAACTGAACGAAACATCTAGCTGCTGCCCGCTGGAAGGGAGACTCAGTTTGCAGTTTGAGTCTTTGGAGGAACAGAAGATTCCATCGTCTTTACAATGCACAATGTCCAGGGTAGAATCCAAAATTACCCAACATTAAAAAAAGAAAGAGATTAATGGAAAAATCCCAAAATAACACAGATGTTGAAATTATCAAAGAAGCATTTTAAAACATCTTTTGTAACTATAGACAGGACATGAAGGACAAAGATATGACTGAAAACTTAGACTATCTCATCAGAGTCATATGAATTACAAAATAATGAAAATTTTAGAGCTAAAATATACAATATCTAACATATACTGCCGCAATGAATAGTGGTGTTTATTTTCCCTTGTGTTCATACACCAGAGTTTCTCTATAGTATGTACCTCAAAGAAGTACCTGTTTCTAAGACATTCACATTTCAGCTTTACTGTCAGTACATTGGAAACCCTGGTGGTGAAGTGGTTAAGAGCTACGGCTGCTAACCAAACGGTTGGCAGTTCGAATCCACCAGGCGCTCCTTGGAAACTCTATGGGGCAGCTCTACTCTGTCCAATAGGGTCGCTATGAGTCGGAATCAGCAACAGGCTCGGGTATTAGTACATTATCTCCAGTGGTTTACCAGTGTCCTGTGTCACCAGCAGTCCGTCTTGTAACATTTCCCTGCTCTGCTTGCAGGATTCCAGTAGATGAGCTTAATTGGTAGAAAGGAGTTCATAGGTCTACATTTTAGCTGCATGGCTGCCTAGAAATCAAGTTTTAAAATCTTCTGGTTTTTATAAGAGAATGGCAAGACAGAAGGGGCTTGCACATGGTTTTGAGTGAGGCAACTGCAGTGTCGACCACACTATCAACTCGAGGCAAGTGTAAAATAATATTCCTTGAGACACTGAGGCTATTTTTAATGATATGATTTAACATTATGCAATGAAATTTCATACTGAATCTATGATGACTTAGTCATGCTAATATTAAAGACTCCTCTTTTTCCTCGGGCTGATTCAGTAATGTACGTAGAACCATGCCATAGAGCATAAAACTCCAGGTTCTTTATTTCCTTCTGATTATATGAAAAGAATTTACTTAGATAAGCAATTTAGAAAATACATAAGGAAGCTATACAATGAAAAAATTACCTGTAAAGTCACCAGCCAGCTATATCTTACACTTAATATGTGGGTGCATTTTTAAACACAGCTTAGTTCCACGCTTATATTAGTTTCCTAAGGTTGCCATGACAACGTACCGCAGATTAGGCGGCTTACAAGAACATGAACGTGTTACCTCACAGTTCTGGAGGCTGGGAGTGTGAATTCAGGAGTCAGCAGGGCCATCGTCTCTCCACCAGCTATAGAGGAGGACGCTCTCTTTTCCTTTCCAGATACTGATGGTCCCAGGCGTTTCTTGGTTTTCCTTGGCTTGTAGCTGTACCTTCACTTCACATGGCTGTCTTCCCCCTGGGTGTCTCTCTGCATCTCTTCTCTTTTACAAGGACACGGGATGAGGACCCACCCTGCTCCAGACTGACCTCTTGTTAACTGATAACATCTTCAGAGACCCTGTTTCCAAACAAGGTCATATTTAGACACTGGAGTTCAGGACTTCAACTTATCATTTTTGGAGAATACAATTCAATCCATAACGATGTCTTAATCATATCATTAGAATCTTCAAAAACATGATTTTAATAGTCTCCTAATATTTTATTGTATGTTGGCATCATAATATATTCATAAGTTTTCTATGATTTATACACTTCTAACAAAAAATAAATTATTAAAATCAACACTCTAGGTAGACAAAAATTGAAAGATGGAAGTTAAATGGTGGATTGAATAGATTATACTCACATTTGGTTTTTACTTCTTATTTTTTAAGATGTAAACCCATAAATTGAAGAATGAGACATATATATACGCGTACATATATATCAGAATCTTAGTGAGTAATGGAGACATTGGATAATGATTGATCAAGAATACCTGAGGAAGTAAAATCTTCACCAAGCAGCAGGAGCATCTGAAAAATAACCCAGTGCTTCCACAGTCCCTTAGAAGGCTCGGGAGCCAGCAACACCCAGCACCTCTGGAAATGATGGTGAAGAGAAGCGACCAAATTAAGAAGGACCAAATTAAAACGATTTGAGAAGTTAGTAGATTTCTAAAGCCCCTCGCCACCCGCAAAGGAATATGAAGGTTTATTTTTGCTGAATGTAAAACAGAATTGGTGTGCTGAGAAAATAAACAAGGTCCTGGGTACCATATCAGAAATAGGAGGAGTAAGTGAGCACATACGTAGTGAATTCCTAAGACTCAAGGCTTCTTCTGAAACTAGACTCATGGAACACTCCCAAGCCAAGAGAGGGAAAAGCAGCTTTCTGAAAAAGAAAGAGACCAACAGTGCGGTGTATTTCAAAGCCTACAGTACAGTCCAAAAGCAACTACCAGCTCTCCCCACCAGCAAGTGCACAGAGCCTCCAATTAGCATTTCAGCACTCACCTGAGCAGGATATCAAGGAAAAGAAGTCTCTAGCATGAAAGAGCGAGACCAAAACAAATCGCCAAAGCAGGTTGGCTGTCTGTTTATTTATGAAGCTCCGTTCATCAGTGATTTGTAGTTTCCAGTGCATGAGTCTTGCACCTCCTTGTTCTAGTTTATTCCTAGATATGCAATTCTTTTTTATGATAGTGTTTAAATAAATGGAATTGTTTTATTTAGTTTATTTTTAGGTTGTTCATTGCTAGTGTATAGAAATTTAAATGATTTTTACACACACATTTTGGATCCTACAACTTTGCTTAGATTATTTATCAGTTTCAGCTTGTTTTTTTGTGGATTTTACAGGATTTTGTATGCATAAGATCATGTCATCTGTGAAGAGACATGATTTTTACTTTTCTTTCCTGTTTTGATGCCTCTTATTTCTTTTTTTTTTTTTTTGCCTAATTGCTCCAGCTAGAACATCCAGTACAATGTTGAATAAAAGTAGCGAAAGTGAGTCACTTTGTCTTGTTCCTGATCTTAAGAGGGAAGCTTTCAGTCTTTCCCTATTCAGTAAGATGTTACTAGGAGGATTCACATGCCTCAATTTCAAAATTTACTACTATAGTAATCAAAACAGTGTGTTACTGGCATAAGGATAGAAATACAATAAAAGGATAGAAACACCAATAAAATAAAATTGACAGTCCTGAAATAAATCCATACATCTATGGCCAATTGATTTTCAACAGGATGCAAAGACAATTTAATGGGAGAAAGAATAGTATCATCAGAAATAGTGTTGGGACAACTGAATATTGATATGCAAAATAACGAAGTTGGACTCCTACCTCACACCATATGCAAAATTACCTCGACATGCATCCAAGACCTGAGTGTAAGAGCTAAAACTAGAAAACTCTGAGGAGAAAACACAGGGATAAATCTTTATAATCTTGTTTGGAGATGGACTCTTGGCTATGACACCAAAAGCACAAACAACAAAAGAAAACTAGATAAATAAATTGCACTTTATGAAAATTAAGAGATTTTGGCACCAAAAGACACCACCAAGAAAATGCAAAGACAATCTACAAAACAGGAGAAAATATTTGCAAATCATTTATCTGATATCCAGAATATACAAATAACTATTTTACCTCAGCAGCAAAAAGGAAACAAAAAAAAAACCTCAATAAATATATGTGAATCGACAGTTCTCCAAAAAAGATATACAGATGGCCAACAAGCACATGAAAATTTGCTTGATAACTTTAGCCATTAGAGACATGCAAATAAAATCACAGTGAGATACCACTTCACACCTACTAGAGATGGCTGGAATAAAAAAAAAAAAAATTTAAATAAAATAACAAATGTTGGCAAGGATGTGGAGAAATTAGAACCTTTGTGCATTGCTGGTGGAAATCTAAAGTGGTACAGCTTCTTTGGAAAATAATTTAGCAGTTCTTCAAAAATTAGAACATAGAATTTTCTTATGACACAGAAATACTGTTCCAGGGTACATAGCCAAAACGTTTGACGGCAGACTCAGACAGAGACTGGAACACCAATGTTCACGGCAGCACTATTCACAGTTGTCAGAAGTGGAAACGGGTCAAATGTCCGTTAATGGATTAATTGATAAATAAAATGTGTTCTATTCATATTTTGGCATATTATTTAGCAATAAAAAGAATGATACATGCTACAATGTGGATGAACCTCAAAAACACTACACTAAGTGAAAGAAGCCATGTGCAAGCCGTTTGCAATCAGCTACTAACCTAAAGGCTGGCAGTTCAAACCCACCCAGCGGCTCTGCAGTAGAAAGCCCTGGCGAACTGCTTCCACAAAGATGACAGCCAAGAAAACCCTATGGAGCAGTTCTACTCTGTGACACATGGGGTCACCATGAGTCAGAGTCTGTTCGACGGTAATGTATGTGTGTGTTTTAAATTATTATTTATATAAACTGTACAGAATAGGCAAATTCATAGAGACATAAAATAGATTAGTGTTTACCAGAGGTTGGGGGGGTGACAGGAACGAGTAATGACTGGTTAATGGGCAGAGGCTTTTCTCTGGGGGTGATGAGAATGTTTTGGAACTAGATAGAGGTGACGTTTGCACAACCTTGTGAATTTACTAAACGCCACTGAATTGTACACTTTAAAATGGTTTATTTTATGGCATGCATATTTCACCGCAATTAAAAAAAACACACAAGTTGGAATAGCGGTTTTGCAGGTACACTAAAATAAAAGGGTCATACAGTGTGGCGGTTACGCAGACAGTCTCTGAAAGCAGGTATAGATTCCTCTTTCCTCTGTGACTGACTTTGGACAAGTCTCTTATGCCAAATAACTGTTTATTTTCATCTTCAAAGCTGGGTTAATGGTAGCTCTTTGATTAAATGCTGGCTGTGAGAACTATAAAGTTAATTCATTATCACAACAACGAAAAATGTATCTACTCTTATTACTTAGTTTAACATCTTAGTGAAATAGAGCATGAAAGAAGAAAAATGAATCCAACAAGTATAACGGGGCATATATACTGACCAAGCTGAAAAGTCATTAAGAAAGTTATAATAATTACTTCGTGTCTACCTCTCAGACATTTGGTGACTAAGCAGCTTTGTCAACCTGCTCCTCCATTTTCGGCCATGGGCGCCCATGGAAGCAGCAGTCAAGAAATCAAATCATGCATTGCATTGGGTAAATCTACTGCAAAAGACCTCTTTAAAGTATTAAAAAGCAAAAATGTCACTTTGAGGACTAGACTATGCCTAACTTCAACCATGGTATTTTCAATCAATCACCTCATATGCGTGGGAAAGCTGGACAATGAATAAGGAAGACGGAAGAATAATTGATGCATTTGAATTAAGGTGTTGGTGAAGAATATTGAATATACAATGGACTGCCAGAAGAACAAACAAATCCGTCTTGGAATATGTACAGCTAGAATGCTCCTTAGAAGGGAGGATGGTGAGACTTCATTTGGACATTTTATTAGGAGGGACCAGCCCCTGGAGAAGGACACCATGCTTGGTAAAGCAGAGGGTAATCAAAAAAGAGGAAGACTCTCAATGAGATGGGATGAAACAGTGGCTACAACAATGAGCTGAAACATAGCAACAACTGTTAGTATGGCGTAGGAGCAGGCAGTGTTGCATTCTGTTGTACGTACGGGTTACTATGAGTAGGCACCAACAAACTGCACCTAACAGCCACAGCACATAATAGGTAACAGTTACTTGTTTAAGATTCATTCACCCATTCTTGTTTCCTCCTCCCTCCTTCCCTCTCCTTCTTCCTACCCTCTTTCCATTCCCCCCGTATGCATTTAACAAATAGGTAACATTTGTCTGATAAGAGCTAGGAAGTGTATTAGAACTTGAGGTCTCAACAGTAAACAAAACAAATCCCTGATCTAATGAAGCTTGCATTACATTGAGGGGAGATAATTGAATAGACAAGTAAGTACAAAATATGTTAGATGGCAAATGTTATAAAGAGAAATAAACAGCACGAGGGCTAGAGAATAGCTGGGAGTGGGGTTGTTAATTAAATATAGTAGTCAGAGAATGGCAGAAACATGGATCTCTTCCAGTTAGTTGGCAAATTTCCTGCAATAGAGAAGTGAGCACCTCCAGTGCTTCAGCTGTTTGTTGAAACATCTCAGTTGGTGTTCTGGCAATTCCTGGAGCTTCGTTTTTTGCCAAAGACTTCAGTGAAGCTTGGACTTCTTCTTTCAATACCATTGGTTCTTGATCATGTGCTCCCTCCTGGAATGGTTGAATGTCGACCAATTCCTTCTGGTATAGTGACTCGGTGTATTCCCTCCATCCTCTCTTGGTGCTTCCTGCATTGTTCAATATTTTACTCATAGAATTCTTCAAAATTGCGACTTGAAGCTTGAATTTTTCCCTCAGTTCTTTCTTGAGAAATGCTGAGCGAGTTCTTCCCTTTTGGTTTTCTATCTCCAAGTCTCTTCATATTTCATTATAATAATTTATCTTTTTGAGCCACTCTTTGAAATCTTCTGTTCAGCTCTTTTACCTCATCACTTCTTCCATTCGCTTTAGCCATTCTACGTTCAAGAGCAACTTTCAGAATCTCTTCTGATATCCATCTTGGTCTTTTCTTTCTTTCTTGTCTTTTCACATGCAAGTAAAATTTTGCTGAAGATAATTCAGAAATGGTTGTGGCAATACATGGACAAGGGACTGCCAGATGTTCAGGCTAGATTCGGAGGAGGAGTGGAATGAGGGCTGTCATTGCTTGATGTCAGATAGATCTTGGCTGAAAGCAAAGAATGTGAGAAAGATGTTTACGTGTTTTATTGTCTATGCAAAGGCATTCAACTATGTGTATCGTAACAAATTACGGATAACATTGTGAGGAATGGGAGTTCCAGAACACTTAATTGTGCTCATGAGGAAATTGTGTATAGACCAGGAAGCAGTCAGTCAAACAGAACAAGGGGATACTGCACGGTTGGGTGTTAGAAAAAGGTGTGTGTCAGGGTTATATCCTTTCACCATACTTGTTCAGGCTGTATGCTGACAAATAATTTGAGAAGCTGGAATACGTGAAGAAGAACGTGGCATCAGGATTGAAAGAATCCTGAGATATGCAGATGACACAACCTTAGTCACTGAAAGTGGAGAGGACTTGAAGCAATTACTGATGAAGATCAAAGACCACAGCCTTCAGTATGGATTACATCTCAACATAAAGAAAACAAAAATGCCTATAACTGGACCAATAAGAAACATCATGATAAACAGAGGAAAGATGGAAGTTGTCAAGGATTTCATTTTACTTGGATCCACAATCAATGTCCATGGAAGTAGCAGCCAAGAAACTAAATGATGTATTGCACTGGGCAAATCTGCTGCAAAAGACTTCTTTAAAGTGTTGAAAAGCAAAGATGTTACCTAGAGGACTAAGGAGTTTCTACCCAAACCATGGTATTTTCACAGGCATGCAAAAGCTAGACAATGAATAAGGAAAACCAAAGAAGAATTGATGCCTTTGAATTGTGGTGGTGGTGAAGAATAAGGAACACACTATACTGCAGAAGAGTGAACAAATTTATCTTGGAAGAAGTACATCGAGAATCCTCCTTAGAAGCGAGAATGGTGAGATTTGGTCTCACATACTTTGGACATGTTGTCGGAAGGGACCAGTCCATGAAGAAGGACATCATGCTTGGTAAAGTAGAGGGTCAGCAATGAAGAGGAAGACCCTTGATGAGACAGACTGACACAGTGGCTACAACAATGGGCTCAAACATAGCAATGATTGTGAGGGTGGTGTGGGACTGAGCAGTGTTTCGTTCTGTTTTACATAGGGTCACTATTAGCAGGACTGAACTCCATAACACCTAACAACAACACTAAGTGACAGAAAGCATAGTTGAAAGTATGACACTTGAGCAGATGCCTGAAGAAAGTGAACTGAGAGAGCCATGCAGAGATTTGGAGAAAAGGGCTCCAATTAAGGAATGATGGTTATAAAGACACTGAAGCAGAAGTGTGGTTGGAATATTTGACTAACAAGGAGGTTGATGTGCCTACAGCAAAGTAAGAAGTTTTAAGAGCCGGGATGACATTGCCCATATAGCCAAGCACACAATCAGGCAGGGTCCTGTGTGCTGTGATAACGAAAATAGAGAATGCTATTATAGAACGTATCCTGGCAGTTACTTGGCAGAAATTTAAGTTTATATTTAGAAGTTTCTGTGAAATGTACCTCTTTCCAAGGAGGTTATTTTAAATGAGAGTGCTTTCCACAGACTGCTTTGGAGGTCTTCTGCCACATTGTTAATAAACTGATCTAATCTTTAAATCCTGGCACACGCAGCTGGACTGAAGTACTGCCTAACGATCTGCTATAATTTAGTCCACAGCTGTGTTCTCCAATAGCGCGCTACCCCTTGGACCATCTGATATTCAACCAGTACCAATTTTTTTTTAACCTATATCCAACAAATAATTTAACATGTTCAATGAGAACAAGTTGGCTATAAAAACAAATTGCTTCATTTTTCAGGAAAACTGATATTTGGTGAAAGAAGGTATTTGGTGGATAGCATTTTAACTTGAAGGTTATTAATGTCTTATCTAGAAGTTCATATAACTGCTGATGTATTGATGTGTGTACAAGAAAGCCTGCAAAATAATTTAAAACTTTTTCTCTGACTAGAAATGATTTTGTAAATTCATATTTTCTAGAGTATGTTCAATTACAGTGTCAAAAATCCTTTGCAATATCACATATTCTAAATAGTCTCATAACTTGGTTCTTTATTCTATTGCAAACACTTAGTGGTTCTTTGGCACACAGGTCCACTAAAAAACCCCATGAGAAGCACAGTTTAAGGCAGTCACAGCAGATTACACTCATCTTATTAAATACAACGTAAGCCTTTTGTTTCCAACCTGCATGAGTAAAAATATTTTTTAATCTTTTCTTTAAATACTTTAAAAATGGTTAACAAAATATGTATAAAATTGTAAGTTTTTTCTATTCTATAAAGGTTTTGATGAAAATTTAGTTTTTTAGCATAATATTCAATTTCCAACTATTTCTCACTTTAAGAAAATGTTAAGGCATCCTCACTGGAATTGGAGAAGCTGGTATTCAAGAAAAAGTTAGGTAAGAATATGGTTGCTTAATTTTGCCAGAATTATGTATCTATATCTATATAGTTAGTTAGTTACCTATATATAAAACCTAACGTGTCCCTTGACCCCAGCCTTAGGGCTGTTTAAACTCAGATGGCCAGACTCTCCAGGAATTAGTCGGAGAACTTTACCGACATTGTTTATCTTTTTCTTTTCCTTGAGAGTTTCTAGGGCAGTTTTAAGTGGGTGCAATAAGTTTAACTCTGTATCTATTTTTTCGTATACATATAAAAAGAAAATCAAAGTTGTTGCTGTCAAGTCGATTCTGACCCTGATGGTGCAGCTTGGCTGCTAACCAAAAGGTTAGCAGTTTGAATCCACCAGCCCCTCCTTGGAAACCCTATGAGGCAGTTCTACTCTGTCCTATAGGGTCACTATGGGTTAAGGGACTCATTAGGTTCTATATATAGGTAATTAATTTTATATGTATATAAACCAAAATCAAACCTGTTCCCATGGAGTCGATTCCGACTCGTGGTAACCCTATAGGACCGCATAGAACTGCTCCACAGGGTTTCCAAGGAGCTGCTGGTGGATTAGAACCGCCAACCTTTGGGTTAGCAGCCAAATGCTTAACCATTTGTGCCACCAGGGCTCTCTCTGTCTATATATACATACACACGTATAGTTAGTCAGTCAATTAGTTAGTTAGTAAGTTGGTTTTCTGTGTCGACTTGTGAAGAGGCTATGATGTTGTTGTTGTTGTTAGCTGATGTCCAGTCAGCCCCCTACTCATGGTGATGTCATGCACAACAAATTGGACTGTTGTGCCCACAGGGTGTTTATTGGCTTATTTTCAGAAGTAGATCACCAGTTTAATTAGGATCTGCTCATATGTCCCCATTTAAATTTCCAGAATCCATTCCTTCCCAATCAATGCCCTGACTTTAACAAAAGGTTAACTGCAAGGTTGACAAGTCAATTTGCATTATAATTCAGTTACTTACATCGGAGACTCTGAATTTAGTTTTCAGTAATCTCAGCCCTGTGGCCAGAATGCGTTTGAAGCTAGGATGGCAAGACTTTGTCTCTGTACTTTGGGCATGTTATCAGGAGGGACCAGTCCCTGGAGCAGGACATCATGCTGGGTGAAGTAGAGGGTCAGCAAAAAAAAGGAAAAGCGTCAACAAGATGGATTAACACAGTAGCTGCAACAATGGGCTCAAACATAACAATGATTGCGAGGATGGTGCAGGACCAGGCAATGTTTTGTTCTATTGTACGAGGGGTCGCTATGAGTAGGAACTGACCTCAAGACACCTAACAACAACAGTCCTGTGGCTACAGGAGACAAGGGTTTCTTTCAGGGCAGACATAGATGTTTTACATCATTTATATGCAGAGCTTGAGCTGAGAATTTGAAGCCCTGAGCACATCCTTTCTTTACCTATTTTGCACAGACAATTAGGAGCAACCAGACAATCTCATTATACACTTTAGTTTGACAAAAATGTTCAAAGGTATCAAACATATGGTCACCCAGAATCTTGCTTTTAAAATTAATTTATTAGAAGTGTCCAAGGGTGAATTGGGGTTATCTCTATTGCCAAGTCACACCATGGACTATTAGTCCCCTCTTTGCCACTGAAAATAGAGTCATCAATGCCTTCAAATCTAATGACAGAACCAATTCCAGAAAACCCAGACCCAGTTCAGAAAACTTGTTCTTACAATTCTGTTCCTCTAGAACCAGTCTCAGTACCAAAATCTGTATCATTCAGGGTTCATCAGAGAAACAGAATCTGAAATATAGATCTATCTATCTGTCTGTCTGCCTATCTGTCTACAAAGAGATTTATTTCAAGGAATTGGCTTACATGGTTGTGGGGCCTCCCAAGTCAGAAATTCATAGGACAGAGCATTAGGCTGAAACTCTCAGGCAGGAGATGATGTTGCAAACTTCAGCTAAATTTCTTCCTTTCTAGAAAGCCTCAGTTTTCCCTCTTAACGTCTTTGAACTGATTGAATGAGATCTGTCCACATCGTTGAGGGTAATCGTCTTTACTTAAATCAAGCGATTGTAGGTGTTAACCACATTTACAAACTATCTTCACAGCAACGCTTCAGTTAGCATGTGATGAAATCACAGGAGACTCTAGCCTCGCTGGGGCAGCGGTGGTTCAGCGGTAGCATTCCTGCCTTTTATGTGGGAGACCTGGGTTTGATTTCCTGCCCACGAACCTCATGAGCAGCCACCACCCCTCTGTCAGTGGACACTTGCACGTTGTTATGGTGCTGAACAGGTTTCAGACAGGCTTCCAGATTAACATGAACTGGGAAGAAAGGCCGGGCAAATAATTCTGAAATTCAGCCAGTGAAAACCCTAAGGATCACAACGGTTATATCCAAAGCCAATCATGGGGATGGTGTATGGCTGAGCAGTGTTTTGTTCCATTGTGCGTGGGGTTGCCGTGAGTCAGGGACCAGAATCCATCCAGCCCCAACAATAGTTATTATGTATAAATGCAAAGCACTTTTACACCAAAAATCACATTAGTCCAAGAATCTTTGGTGGATAGAAATTGTTATCTGTCCAGCCATCCTCCCTGGAGAATTATTTTGGACCAAAGAAAGACTCTTGATGTATTATTGATGCCTCCTTATCAAAGCTGATTTGTGTGTTCCAGGGACAGGAAGGGGGCAGGAAGGAGGACAGCACAGGATTCACGCTGGTCTTGTTGTATTAAATCTTCTAGGAATTTCTACTGAGATACAAATTTTATGAACTTTGTTAAGTGAGTCATGTTAAAGGTTGTTTTCTGTTACCTTCTCGAACTTTAATGCATGTACAAGTCACCAGAGGATCTTATTAAAAATGAATACAGATTCAGTAGATCTGAAGTGGGTGGGACCTGAGAGTTTTGTGTTTCTAACTAGCTCCCGAGTGTTATGGATGCTGCTTATACTGAGACCAGACTTGGAGCAGGAGGGATCTAATGGTGATATTCATGAACTTTGTTGAGATCTTGAGTATGGTCTGGCTTCCTATATTAACGGAACTTGGTTGTTCTAACTCTTCCTTTGTTGTGTAAACTGCCTCAGCGAAAAGAAAAAAAAATACTCATCTTAACAAATTTAGTATCTTGAGCTAAATAGCTACAGAGTAATACACTTAAGAGGAGGGAGATTTTTCCTATGTTCTTTATCTTTACTCCCACAACCCCTTGAAAAGTGCTGATTGTGTTGCAAAATCAACTTTTATTGATTCATTGTAGATTAGAAAAAATATAAAAAGGCAGATTTCAGAGATGTTGTATGAATTGGCAAGAATTATTTCCTAGCAATCAATGGTGCTTATTAAATTTTAATAGTGCAGTCTCTAATTGGCAGAATCTATGTTCTTGGCAAAGAAAAATAACCCTGAACTTCTCAGCTTTAATATTGGCCAGATACCCGTTCACGTTTTAACTATCAAAAATAATATGAAATCAATGTGTAGTTCCCAACTACAAAGAGCTGAGTTGGAGGCTCACCTGAACGCAGCTAACAACCACAGCCGACTTTGCTGCTGTCAGGGCCAACACGAGTATTCTCTGAAGAAGATTTTGTTACTTTATATCCTAGGCAAATAATCATTTTTATATGATAAAATAAAATCAGAATCACTATATTTTTATATATGCCTTTGTCTTCACGTTCTATAGGAAGAATAATCAAATCATGTACTTTAGCTCATGTGTCTCTTCCGGAATACACTCAAAAGACAGGAAGGAGAAGAAAACAAAATCAGTCTTTTTGTTCCATCTTAGGGAGAAGATGGCTCCATAGGGAACAGTCATTCTGTAGAGCAGCACTAGGTACTGAAAGACAGTTTCCTTTTTCCCCGCTCGGGCTGTGAGAAAGAAATGGCAACAGTTACTGTGGCCCAATATGAAAGCTGGACAGACTAGATGCGGACACTGATCCATTGGTCCAAATGTTGCATTTTTTACAATTAAAATTCTACCTTAAAAATATATATTTTCATATTTTTCAAACACCAACTATAAGTTTACATTTTATCTTTATTCAAGTAAAAAGGTGTATATACAATCAGCAATAAAGCAATAAGATGAACCTGTCAGATTTTATTATAGTCTTCCGTTCTCTGAATATAGTTCATTTTTCCTTCCATGAATATTTAGAGGCCCCAAGTTTATCTTATTTCCTCCTTTCAAAAATGTGTTGCCATAACTGTATTAGACGTTTCTGATCATGCGAAGACTTCAGTTACCTTCATTTCACCCTGTTTGGACTTCTGAATTCCCTCTCACCTGCTTACAAGCATCTCGGTTTTATGCTGCAATCTCTATCCTTTTTCAAAAGCATCCTGGTTCTTATTCTTTTGATCTACCTCTGTGGCCTTTTCCTTTACTCTCTTGCCTCTGTGTTATTGCCACCACATACTACTTCATTTAATTTTAGAATGGTCTACTCTGCCTTAGCCTGCCGTTAAGTTCAATGTATCTCAAACGTAGCCATCTACTCAGGCAAAACTAGTCAAAAGAACAGTCTATACTCATTACGAAGAGTGAAGAAAATCTATACGTGCTGATATAGAAAGTGCCCACAATACTAGGTTTATAAAACAGGTTGCAATAGACCATGCAAAATATAAATTGATACATGTTAAAAAGTAGAATGTGAATAAATGTAAAGATATGAGTCTTTATGTAAAAGAAGAATCTGAAAATGTATCTACCATATGATTAAAGTGGAATCTAGTGACATCAGACACTAAGAACTAAGAAGGAATAAAAATAAATTTTTAGTAATAAATAAAATATAATTAAGTAATCTAATCAATCGACAATCACTTCTAATTATTTGTGTGTGTGCTGTATTTTTAAAATAATGAGTGTGGATTAATTTTAAAACAATTTTTATCAACGATCATGACGCTAAATTTTCAAACCAAATAAAGAACACCTATGTGGAAACTGATCTTTTGGTTATTATAATAATTATAAATTACTAAAGGTAAATTCTCAAAGTCTTAATGTCTCATCATATCTGACAATAATTTTGTTATTTCCTTGACTCTGCTTCCCACTGACACAGGTAACTTTACATTTGCATTGCTAATGAACATGTTTAATAAAATGGAATTTTAATTTATTCATTAATAACACATCCCCCTGCTTTTATAAAGAGTTTTAAGGTATACTAAAGTTTGTTTTTCAAAGTCTCTAACTCATTTTGTAGTGTGGTGAATCCTATTAAAGTAAAATATCTAAACTTCCACATTGTAATATTCTTGCTTGATTTTTTCTATACAGTCAAACTATGCATTTATTTATCCATTCAACAAGTATTATTAAGTTCCCAGTAGATAATTAGAACAGTTCCAAATAAAAGCATACAGTGACATGTCCCTGATCCTTTGGCTCTTACAGGTATCTGTTAGACAAAAATAAACAAGTGACCGTCTATATAAACATGAGCAGATAAGTCAAGTAGTAGCAATATTATAAAGAAATCAAAATGAGGAGATCTGATAGACTAGGGTGGTAGATGCTGCAAACGTGAATTTTATAGATGGGAGTATCAGTGGAGTAATGTATAACAGGCAAAAAGTAGGGGCTAAGTCATCTAGTGATTGTAGGTGTTGACCAGGATTTTGGAAGTAAAGGAGCTAGGAAGTCCTTAAGCTATTTTTAAAATATAGAGCAATTTTAAGTCTTCTAAAAAGATCATTTTGATTATTATTTGTAGAATGGATTTCGGAGAGCAAGAATAGAATAAGAAATAAAAGAAATACTTCTGGCATGGACGACAAACCAGTCCTCTTTCAAAGTAAAGTGTCTGAGGATTCAGGAGACTTAAGAGTCAAATCAGTTTGGGAAGGGAGTCAAATGTAAGGGAAGTGACCGGCACAGTGTGAGTTCCTCAATTTTTGTGCAACTGTATCCCACATCCACCTGCAGTCATAGAGGTGGCAATATTGCAGGGGTGACTAAAAGTCCAACAGAAAGCCCAGGGAATCGGGACAAAGCACTGGGACAATGAAGTTACCTGGAGAGGAATCACTGAGGGAGAGAAGGAAACTCTGTCTTTAAACTCAGTATAAACCTTTGATTAACACCCTGAACCTCGTATGAGTGAGACAACACTGAAAACAGCTTGTACCGAATGCTTAAAGAACTTAACCAAGATCTACACTATCATTTACCGTGGCTGTGGCAGGTTATAGTTTCAGAGCAGCCAAGTTAATTGCCTGACAAGCAAAAACATCAACAAACTTCAGAGTTATATAAGCCTCCACAACATAACACTTATTATCTCCAGAGTAGAATCTAAATTATTCAACATAAAAAGTGTCAGGAAATTATAACCCAGATAGAAACCAACATAAAATGATGCAGATGTTGGAACTATCACTTAAGAACTATAAAAATATTAGAATTACCAGACAAGAATTATAGCTGTCCTTAGTGAAAGAAAAGATAGGAAATCTTAGCAGAAACAGAAAATATGAAAAGAACAAAATGGACATTTACATACTGAAAAATACATGCAAATAGCAAAATATCATGAAACCTTTAAAATGAATGTGTCTGCTCTATATGCACTGATATGAAAAAATATCTAAAAAACAGCAAGGGAAAAAATACAGAACAATGTATAAAAGTAGATATTATTTGTATATATTGTTGTTGTGTGCTGTCGAGTCAATTTTGACTCACTGTTGTTGTTAGGTGATGTCCAGTCAGTTCCCACTCATCGTGACCCTGTGTACAACAGAACAAAATATTGCCCAGTCCTGCACAAACCTCAGAATTGTTGCTATGTTTGAGCCCATTGTTGCAGCCACTATGTCAGTCCATCCCATTGAGGGTCTTCCTCTTTTTCGCTAACCCTCTACTTTACCAAGCATGATGTCCTTCCTGATAATAGGTCCAAAGTACATGAGATGAAGTCTCACCATCCTCATGCCTAAGGACCATTCTGGCTGTACTTCTTCCAAGATATACTTGTCGTTCTTCTGGCAATCCATGGTATAGTCAATATTCTTTGCCACCACTATAATTCAAAGGCATCAATTCTTCTTCTGTCTTCCTTACGTATTGTCTAGCTTTTGCATGCATATGAGGTCACTGAAAATACCGCGGCTTGGGTAGAAGCACTTTAGTCCTCAAAGTTACATCTTTACTTTTTAACACTGTGAAGAGGTCTTCTGCAGCCAGATTCGCTCAATGCAATACATAGTTTGATTTCTTGACTGCTGCTTCCATGGGTGTTACTGTGGATCCAAGTAAAACAAAACCCTTGACAACTTCAATACTTTCTCCATTTATCATGATGTTTCTTATTCGTCTAGTGAGGATTTTTGTTTTCTTTATATTGGGGTGGAATCCATACTGAAGGCTGTAGTCTTTGATCTTCATCAGTTAGTGCTTCAAGTCCTCTTCACTTTCAGCAAGCAATTAGATATTATTTGCATATTTTGTTGTTGTGTGCAGTCGAGTCGATTCTGACTCGTAGTGACCCTAAAGGACAGAGCAGAACAGCACCATAGTGTTTCCCAGGCTATAATCTTTATGGAAGCAGATCACCAGGTCTTTCATGAGGCATATATACATATAGCCAAAATATTTATATACTTGTATTTGTATGAAATCTCCCTGGAAAGGTACTGGCTAAAATGGTTGAGCTTGGATAGGGCAAGTGGTTTGTGGTCAGCTGCTAAACCAAAGGTCAGTGGTTGGAACTCACCCAGCGGCTCTGTGGAAAAATGGTCTGACGATCCTCTTCTGTAAAGATTACATTCAAGAAAACCCTACGGAACAGTTCTACTCTGTAACACCTGAGTTGGGGGCTGAGCCTAAGGCAGCTAACAAAAACAACATCACTTGGAGGGGAACTAATTAGCTAGGGGAGAAGACATTTAAAAGAAGGTAATTGCAGAGATTTATACTGTGTGCATACATTATCCATTCAAAAAATTAATGGCTGAATTGAATAATACATTATCTAACATGCTGAAAGAAATATCTTCAAATCTAATTAGGATAAATTATTCTGGAAACCAAGTATAAGAGGTGAAGAAACTTACCCTAGACTGTCGTTCTGTACTACCGTCTAATAGTCTGGTTAGTAGATTTTGTGATGAATAACATTTTCCTCTAACTTTTTTTTTTGTTACTTCAAACTAAAACAGCTTTCAGAACTGTGCCTTTGTGTTCCTTAAAGTCTTTGATTAACGTATAGCTACATAATTAGAAAGGTATGTAGTTACATAATTTTTACCTTGTCTTATTTTCTATGTAGGATTTTTGTAATTGTAACCATCGTCATATTTTGATTTATTAAGCACTCACCTTAGAGAAGATATAGATGACTGACGCTTACTGGTTTTATAACATTGTCTCAATTTTCTCAACCACTATATGTGGATAATAGTTCTATCTTGTTGGATCATTGTGAAGAATTAAAGTGATAACATATACAAAAGGTTTAGCATGGTGTTAATCTGTACTTAGTCCCCACTACATGTGTATGAATAATAGTTGACATAAGGCTAATTTCCAAAATGGGAAATAACTCATATCCCCACTTTCCAACTTAATCATTCTCATACCAGCCACCCACGTGGCACTTCCCCTCTCTGACTGTAACCAGAGTTGGGTTTCCACAGTTAGGACTCTGTACTTCCAGTACTTGCCAAACAAGCAAAGCCACCCTCTCTGCTGATTCTCACTTCTCTAGAATGATTCACAGAACTAACAGAAAATATTACTAAGCCTTACAGTTACCCATTTCTTATAGTCAGAAAGGCTACAAGTACAGAGACTCATCAGGCAAGTTTGGGAGAGTTCTTGGCATGGGGCCTCCATTGTCCCCAGGGATGTGCTGCTCCCTCTCCCATGCAGGGATGTTCTCACTGATCTAGGAGGCCCCAAAAAGAGTATTCCAAGATCCCTATCCCCTAGTCATTGGGACTTCGAATATACATGACTTGGATCTTAATGCGTTGTGGTGATTGATCCAATCAATGAATATGCATGACTGCATTAAGCCCCCGTCCCTTCCTGAAGTTAGTTTGGCAGGTATGAGGTCTATGTACAAAGGCATAGCAAGTGGGGTTAGAGGGGTCATTTGCCAGTGGCGGAGTCCAAGGGGGGTGCCAGATAAGGCTGAAGAGGGTGGGGGGAAGGGGTGCAAACTTAAAGATTGCCCCTAGGCACTGCTTACACTTCATATACCTCTGTGCCTGGATAGCCCCTATTTGCCTAACAAAGGCATCTTGATTGCTTGGGTTAGTTTCAGAAACCTGAATCAGAGAGCCAAACAAATTTCTTTGTCCCACAACATGTTACATTGATTCCTACAACAAGATTTTGTCTTTATCCATCAATTTATTTATTGCACTGATAGTTAAAGGTCTTAGCTCTGAGAATACTATATAAACATAAATGGGAATCATGATTTTGCTAACCATTTTGTATTACTCCTTCATGAGGTAATACTCGGTCTTTACATGCAAAGGACCTCCTCATTTAATTTTGATAACTTATAGTATCTATTCATGAAGTTTTCACTGGCTAATTTTTTTCAGAAGTAGACCACCAGATCCTTCTTCCAAGTAGATCTTAATCTGGAAGCTTACTGAAACCTGTCCACCATGGATGACCCTGTTGGTATTTGAAATACTGGTGGCATATCTTCTAGCACCACAGCAACACGAAAGCCACCACAGTATGACAAACTAGCAAATGAGTGGTGCAAACATCCATTAATAATCAGAACATGGAATGTACAAAATATGAATCTAGGAAAACTGGAAGTCATAGCAAATGAAATGGAACACATAAAGATCGATATCCTAGGCACTGGTGCGGTGAAATGGAACGGTATTGGCCATTTTGAATTGGACAATCACATGGTCTACTGTGACAAATTGAAGGTGAATGGCATTGCATTCATTGTCAAAAAGAACATTTTAAGATCTATACTGAAGTACAACACCGCAGGTGACAGGATAATATTCATACGTCTACAAGAAAGACCAGTTAATAAAACTATTATTCAATCTTTATGCACCAAACACTAATGCCAAAGATGAAGAAATTGAAGATTTTTACCAACGTCCTCAGCCTGAAATTGATTAAACCATTGATAATTATTAGTGATTGGAATGCGAAAAATAGAAACAAAGAAGAAGGATCAGTAGTTGGAAAATATGAACTTGGTAAAAGAAATAACACCAGAGATTGTATGATAGAATTTTGCAAGACCAACAACTTATTTATTGCAAATACCTTTTTTAAACAGCATAAACAGTGACTATCCATGTAGACATTGCCGGATGGAATACACAGGATTCAAATCAACCACATCTGTACAAAGAGACAATCTAGAAGCTCAACACCACCAACCAGAATAAGGTTAGGAGCCAACTGAAGACAATATCATAAATTTTTCATATGCAAGTTCAAGTTACAGCTGAAGGATATTAAAACAAGTCCACAAGAGCCAAAGTACAACCTTGAGTATATCCCACCTGAATTTAGAAACCATCTCAAGAATTGATATGACACACTGAACACTAATGACAGAACACCAGACAAGTTGTGGAAGGACATCCTACATGGAGAAAGCAGAAGGTCATTAAAAAGACAGGAAAGAAAGAAAACACTAAAATGGATGTCAGAAGAGACTCTGAAACTTGATCTCAAATGTGGAATAAGCTAAAGTGAATGGAAGAAATGAAGTAAAAGAACTGAACAGACGATTTCAAAGGGCAACTTGAGAAGACAAAGTAAAGTATTATAATGAAACGTGTAAAGACCTAGAGTTAGAAAAACCGAAAGGGAAGAACACACTTGACATTTCTCAAGCTGAAAGAACTGAAGAAAAAATTCAAGTCTCGAGCTGCAATTTTGAAGGATTCTATGGGCAAAATATTGAATGAGGCAGTAAGCATCAAAAGAAGATGGAAGGAATACACAGTCACTGTACCAAAAAGAATTGGTTGATGTTCAACTATCTCAGGAGGTAGAATATGATTAAGAACCAATGGTATTGAAAGAAGAAGTCCAAGCTGCACTGAAGGCATTGGTGAAAAACAAGGCTCCAGGAATTGATGGAATACCAATTGAGATATTTCAACAAACAGATGCAACACTGGAAGCATCATTTGTCTATTCCAAGAAATTTGGAAGAGAGCTACCTGGCCAACTGACTGGAAGAAATCCATTTTTGTGCCCATTCCAAAGGAAGGTGATCCAACAGAATGCAGAAATTATTGAACAATATCATAAACATCACACACAAGTAAAATTTTGCTCAAGATAATTCAAAAATGGTTGCAGTAATACTTTGACAGGGTAATGCCAGAAATGCAGACTAGATTCAGAATAGGATGTGGAATGAGGGATATCATTGCTGATGTCAGACGGATCCTGGCTGAAAGCAGAGAATACCAGAAAGATGTTTACCTGTGCTTTATAGACTATACAAAGGCATTTGACAGTGTGGATCATAACAAATTATGGCTAACATTGCAAAGAATGGGAATTCTACAACACTTTGTTGTGCTCATGCAAAACCTGTACATAGACCAAGAGGTCGTTGTTCGAACAGTACAAGGGGACACTGTGTGGTTTAAAATCAGGAAAAGTGTGCCTCAGGGTTGTATTATTTCACCATACTTATTTAATTTGTATGCTGAGAAAATATCCAAGAAGCCAGACTAGATGAAGAAGAAAATGGCATCAGGGTTAAAGGAAGAGTCATTACCAACCTGCAATATGCAGCGACACTACCTTGCCTGTTGAAAGCGAAGAGGACTCGAAGCACTTACAGATGAAGATCTAAGACTACAGGCTTCAGTATGGATTACACCTCAACACAGAAAACAAAAAATCCCCACAACTGGACCAATAGGCAACATCATGATAAGTGGAGAAAATATTGAAGTTATAAAGGATTTCATTTTACTTGGACCCACAATCTACACCCATGGAAGCAGCAGTCAAGAAACCAAACGACATATTGCATTGGGTAAATCTGCTGCAGAAGACCTTTTTAAAACGTTAAAAGCAAAGATATCACTTTGAGGACTAAGGTGTGCCTTACCCAAGCCAAGGTGTTTTCAGTCACCTCATATGCATGTGAAAGCTGGACAATTAATAAGGAAGACCAAAGAAGAACTGAAGCACTTGAATTATGGTGTTGGTGAAGAATACTGAATGTACCATGGACTGCCAGAAGAATGGACAAATCTGTCTTGGGAGAAGTACAGCCAGAATGCTCCTTAGAAGCGAGGATGGCGAGACTTGGTCTCATGTGATTTGGACGTTATCAGGAGGGACCAGTCCCTGGAGAAGGACATTATGCTCGATAAATTAAAGGGTCAGTGAAAAAGAGGAAAACCCTTGACTGGATGGATTGACAGTGGCTGCAACGATGGGCTCAAACATAGCAATGATTATGAGGATGGCTCAAGACCAGGAAGTAGTTCGTTCTGTTGCACTTAGGGTCGCTATGAGTTGGAACAGACTTGAGGGCACCTAACAGCCACAGAAGGATCTATGAATGTGCATAATTCTTGGCTAACAAAAATTTGCACATTGCACTAGAACTAAAAAAAGAACAAGAAAGATAAGTCACCTTCTGGTTGATTATATAATCTATAAATACAGTGTTATTAGTTTCACAAATATTGCTTCTCTGTGTGTCTTAGGCTGGGTTGTCTAGAGAAGCAAAACCAGTGAAATATATATATATATACAAAGAGGTTTAGCTCAAGGAAATGGCTTGTGCAGTTGTGGAGACTGGCAAGTCCCAAATCCATTAGTCAGGCATCAGGCTGGGGGCTTCTCCTGACTCAAGTCGTTTCACGGAGTGATGAATCCAAAATTGGCAGGTCAGGTGGAAGGCTGCTCGCTCTTAGGGTTACAGGAGCTGAGGAATCCCAAGATCCGCAGGTCAAGGGGCAAGCTGCTGGCTCACGTTCCATATTAAGTAACCTCAGAACTCAGAACATTGGTTCCCCTTTGTTTTCTCAACTTATTTACGAGCTTACTGTCCTCCTTTCTGTTTACATGCTTTAGATATATTTCAGATAATATCCCAGACAATATTTTTCATCTGTTTAATGAGTCTCCAAGATCTGCCATTGTTAGAATGTTGTGATTTTCCAGAGTATCCAACTAACAATTTATTCATCATATAGATATATCTATATTTATCCACCATTATGATGCAACTAATTGGTCAGTTCTGATTTTTTTCACAATTGTTACATCACAACGGACAAATATGACTGTCTAAAATTGGACTTTATATATTACGTACACTTTTTTTCAACTTTCTTTTAGAGAAAATGTCTTAAAGAGAAAGCAGTAGAAAATAAAAGTATTCTATGGTGTCCAATAAATTTATGGAGTATAAAGCTGTTCTTCCCAGTTAGCTATCAGGCACAAATGAAGACCAAAACAATATGCATGATGTGACCCAGAACCAAATTGTTACATGACCTAGATAATGACACTTGGGTACAAGTTGGTAGCTTATTACAGCCTCGTTACATAGTGACACAGACAACCACACAGGCAGGCAGATATGCCCTGGTCAGGACTAAGGTCAGAGCAGTCTTCACATTTAGATGGCTGGAGGGAGGGAGGGAAAGAGAGAGAGGGACTGAGTGGAGCAGAGCTTCAATGGAACAGAGCTCCAATAAAGAATAAATATGGACAGGGCTCCTTCGGTACAGAGGATCCAGGCGTGCATCCATTTGGAGAGTTTCCTAGAACTCAGGACAGCACTAGGTGTATCTGGGTTCATGAGAGAGGAGTTTTGGAAACATTTGGACTTTAATTTGGAACATCAAAAATTTTCCCGGGATCCCTGCTCTGAGAAGCTCCTGGAACCAGGAGACAGAGAGAGAGAACCGTAACACTAAAGGCAGCAGAGACCTGGCAGCAGAGACCCAAAAGCAGAGACCCAGCAGCAGAGAGACAGTGTGGTGGGCTTCCCGGTCCATGGAGAGAGAAAGCTGAGGGCCTTTGGGCAGAGGCCTAGGGCCAGGGAGAGTCGTGCCTTAGAGCACGGCTGGGAAGAGGCTGTCCTTATAGAACTGTATCCTTGAGTGTTCCTGAGCCTAGATCGTAACCTGTTACTTTCCCAAAAAACCTCATAATTGTGAAAAAAAAAAAAAATTTCCTAACTGGTGGCTGTGTTCCTTAAATTCTTCTAGATCAATGTCAGTCAGTGTGAGAGGTCCAGAGACCATTAGCTGCCTGCAAATTTGTTCTGATCCACAATGAAATAAGTACAGAAATGAGGGGAAGCATTTAAAACAGATGCCTGCAAACTATGGCCCACGACCAGCTGCCTGCTCTTGTAAATAATGTTTTGATGGAGCATATCCACACCCATTTATTACATATTGCCTGTGGCTATTTTTGAGCTACAAGAGCAGAGCTGGTAGTTACCTCAGAAACCATATGGTCCACAATGCCTCAAATATTTACTCTCTAGCCCTCTACAGAGAAAGTTCGCCTACTCCTATTCCCACACTTGCCCATTTAGAAATATTTATAGCAATTTGACATAGTCATGACATTCAAGCATGTGGTCATTATTACACTAATTTATTTTTATTATGTTCATTGGTCTACAGTGGATTGGTAGAGTAAAAGCAGAAAATATTTTCACCACTGATATTGTAAGAAGTGCTGTTTGGATCAGATCTATTTCATGACAGAGCAAATCTCTTCATGAAAATCACTTTTGAGCCCACTGTGCTGACGTTCATTGCTTGACATTAAATCAGATTCAAGAGATGAGTCAAGATTGTCTTCTGGCACAACTTACACTTTTCCAACGCTTCTTTTTGTCATAATAACACTTTGTTATTATTGATTGCTGTTGTAGAAGATTTTTTTTCACATCAAAATAAAACTGTTGTACGATGGATTTTCCAGGTACTGTATTATGTTTGAGAAAGATTCTAGATCTTAAAGGGTGCATTAAGATACAGATTTTAGAGAAGCTGCATAGAAATTATGTTGTTTGAAAATTAACAACTTTCAAACCTGAATAAAGTCAGGGTGAATCAAACGGAAATTTTTCATTGTCTTTAACGAAAATTTGTGTATTTTTTCTTATTATTAACATGCTGTTTGGTTTATCTATAAACCTTATGACTTATAAAATAAAATTAGGATAAATTTTCAGCAGAAAGTTGCTATTTCCTCTAGGTTAGGGGCTATAAATAGTAAAAGAGTATTTGCAAATCAGCGTAAGACATTTTGCTGTTACTTGATCCTTGTGTTACCACAGAAAATAGTTTTTAACGTGTCTAAATATATGACTAAAGAGTCTCTGGGTGAGGCAAATGGTTAAGAGCCTGACTAGTAGCCGAAAGTTAGCAGTTGATAATACACCCAGAGGAGCCTCAGAAGATGGGCCTTGAAAACCCTGTGGAACATTTCTACTCTGACGCACACAGGGCTGCCATGGGTCAAAACTGACTCCACAGCCACTAACACCAACACTCACACACAAATAAGTGCATGTCAAACAAGAAAAACATATAAGGCCTATGGATTGAACCAATGTCGACTTCCTAGTTTTGATAGTGTACTACAGTTAAGAAAGCGGTTACTACTGAGGGAATCTGGGTGGTGAGCACACAGGACGACCCTGTACATTTGCAATTTTTTGTAAATCCATTGTTATTTCAAAATAAAAAGCTAAAAAGAAAGTTAAGATTATTGAAGTAAATTGTATCACTTTAATATAGTTAGAAATAGCTTGTGTCATTACCTAAGAAAACATTTAGGTATCATTTCAACAGGAAACTAGAAAACTGTTTAGTTTTTCCTTGAAAATTTTGGTTATCTTGATAACCTGGTGTTAGAATTATCTCTTAGAAAGATAACAATATTTAAGACTGGCAAGGGCCCAAAGACTTTATAACTTTTACTTCAAGTTTTGGTAGAGGTTGAGATTGATTTAGCTCAATCACCATAGGTGGATGGAAAACTGAGACTAATTTAGGAGTGTGCCAGGCATATAACATGTCTTTTATGTTTGACTCCCACATGTCTCTGAAAAGTACGGGTAAAAGTAACAATTATTGATGGCCTAATTATCTACCAAAAGGATGGGGAATATCCCACGTCCTTGTTGAGAATTAACCACTGTTAACCTACTTGGATAACACTGTAAAGAATGAGAATTCCGCACTTAATTGTGCTCATGCAGAACATGTCAATAGACCAAGAGGCAGTTGTTCAAACAGACCAAGGGGATACTGCTTGGATTAAAAGAAGGAACGACGTGCATCAGGGTTGTATACTCTCACCATACTTATTCAATCTGTACGCTGACCAAATATGAGGGTAATGCTGCACTCAGAGAATGTACTAGGAAGTGTTCTCTTTATTTCCGTTTGCTGGAAGAGATGGAGAATAATGAGTATCATTTCTTCCTTCAGTATTTGTTAGAATTCACCAGTGAAAACATCTTAGAAGTTATTACTGATAAAAATTATTTGATATAGGATATTTGTGTTACCTATTTCTCCTTGTGTGAATGTGTTAGTTTGTGTTTTTCAAGTAATTGTTTCATTTCACCCAAGTTATCAAATGTGTGGAAGTAGAGTTGTTCCTAGTATTTTTTTTTAGTATCTTTTAAACATCCATGAAATCAAATAGTAATAATTCTCTTTTATTTCTGATATTGATAATTTATGTACTCTCTCTTTTTTATTATTTAGCTTGTGTACATATTTTATCGATTTTACTGGTCTTTTCAAAGAATCAACTTTCATTAATTTTCCCTACTGTTTTCCTGTGTTTAATTTCATTAATTTATGCTCTAATTTTTATTGTTTCTTTTCTTATGGTTGCTGTTGGGTTACTCTGTGCATCTTTCTCCAGTTTTAAAGAAGACTTCTACTCTAAAGACTCCTCCTTAAAAACTTGGGGATTTGTTTCTTGAAAACCCATGGTGCACAGTTCTATTCTGCGCTCTTGGGGTTTCCATGAGTCAGAATCGACTCTACAGCAACTGTTTTTTTTTTTTAGGATTAGTGGAAGTAGCTACCAAAAGTGCTAATCATGTTGCAAAATGCTTTATGCTCATAGTTCTATAAGTGGGGGTACTGTTGAGATTTAAGATAATAATACATGCAGACACACATTTAGTTCACTTAGAGCTGTTAGTAACTGCCCAGACATGTTCTCCACATAAAGGCTCATTATCCTTTAAGCATCAGTTATATACATACATTTTTTTGCTTTTGTAGTAAGAATTCACAGTTAAAAGACATTTTTTATTGAATAAGACTTGATATTTTTAAGTTTGTGTTTTGCAAATCCCTTCTCTTTCTCAAAAAGAGATCATTTGTTATTCAACTCTGTGCAGTAATGATGTAAATGATTAAGGAAAATAAAAACCAAGAGTCACCTAGATGAAGTAAGAAGAGACACTTTGAGCACTTACTGTGTTCCATTTGTTGAGCTAAGCGTTTTCACATAACCTTTAACCATCAAAAAACTCTGAAACATAGATATCATGATCTCAGATTTAACTGTTCAATCACAGACTTGATGATGGGAAATTTGGCAAAATGTTACACAGGTAATAAGAAATAAAGCAGGATTTAAATCAAACATTTTCTCTCTTCAAATCTGTGCTTTTCCCCTTACAATAGGATAATATAGAATAAATGTGGCATTGACCGAAGCCATCTGAAGTTACCCAGATTTTGTTTGTTTGTGAGAATGCATTTATAAAAAGAAATGAAAAAAATATATATGCAAATCCAATTTTAAGAACATTACTGTGTCATTAAAATTTTTTCTTTCCACTTCATTCCTTTCTCCATCAAGAGGTAGTTTTACTGCCTTAGTTTCTCATTCCAAGCTGGAATGCAACCTTAGTCCTACTATTCTTAGTATAACTTATGTTTGTACCTGAAGAATATTCACTTCAAATATCAATACTCCCCCACGCTTTCTGTACCACTAAGACTATCATTGTCTCAAAGATGACACTTTGAAGTATTAGTTTTCCAACAGTGTTCAGTCAGAAGTTTTTAAAAACCACTACTCTGTTAAAAACAGGATAGTTAGAAGAAATAAGGTAATTATACTTCTTTCAGCCTTTCAAAATTTTCCAGACTTTCATCTTTCTCCTCACAAAGACAGATTTTTTCATCTCATTATACTCCTTCTACTAATTATATGATGCCTTTTGTCAGTAACTAGCTATGCTTTTGCTTTTCTTTAATTCTTAATAGCACTTGATGAATGTCTAATGGATGGTAAGTAATTCTTCAGGGAACAATACATTATTTCATGTCATTTCTCAGTCCTTTGTGGCTAAGAACCAGAAGTAATAAAAGACTCTGTAATAAAGGCAATAAAAGGAAAATAATTTCAAAAAACAAGGTATTTTTAAGGCTGACCTTATGTTGACTAGGCGACTTGTCTTTAAGATATTTGCCTGTAAAGACAAAAGGGTCAAAAATATGTTTAAAATTAAAATGAATAATGAATTGTAGGCAATCTTTTCTAAGAATGCTTATTGAAATAAAAGTATGTAAATAGTCATCATTTCATGAAGTTTAATTTTTGAAGTGTTCTAGGAGCAAATAAATGCTTGACATATATTTGATTGCTCAAAATAAGGCCACGTTGGCATTGCATCCTAGAGAGTTTACTAAAGAGTATGATGACTTTCATTATACGAGAGCCTTAGCAGTTGAAGGACTTTGTCAGATGTGTTTTAGAATATTAAAAAACATGGTTTACCCTTTGCTAATTTTCAGAATTTATCCAAAAGTGAGAAAGAGAAAAGGAAGTAAGGAAGGTAGGAAGGAAGGAAAGAAGGACAAAGGAAGGAAGAAAAGGGGAAAAGAGGGAGGAAAAAGGAGAGAATGGCTTTCTGTCTCTTTTTTTCAGTTACAGTATTGTCTACTTGGATTCATTGGACTAATTTCCAATTCTATCCCAAAACAATGTATTCTTACAATTGCCTTCCCCTGCCGCTACTATGCACACTATAGATGTAGCTGTCAGTGGATATGATATTAATAATCTTTTTTGTACCATGACTTGGCTAGCCCAAGTTCGTTGGAAGATACTGAAAATCGAGTCCCTCAACACCATTCTCACTCACTATGGCAAACATTACCACATGATAAGTTTGGAAAACAAAATACTACATTTTCCAAATGACCTTAGAGGCATGGTTCCGTGTGTTAACCTAATTTTCCTCCAGCAGACACACCCATAGGAACTACTAGAGGGCAGGAGTAAACCTCCTGAAGCAGAGACTAATTTTTCAGCTGACAAGTGTGACAGTGGAGATTTTATTTTCCTTGTGTCAGTTCTGATTCTTAGTGTTGTTTATGTTAAGAGTCAGCTGTGGGTAATAAGTCTTACTGGTGCAGGTGGCAGCAAAGCAAGCTTGTTCTAGAGCCAGAAGATCAGAGGTGGATTTTAAGAACTCAGATATTGTAGGCTGGAAAGATAGTGCCCAGTTTTGCAGATATCAAACTTTGTATTAATCAAGTAAGCACCTAGAATCTATAGAAAGGAAGACAATATGCTAACCAAACCTATAGTGATGTGGGAAAATGGTGTTTAGAAAAATAAATCAGGATATTGGTGTTTTCCAACTTCTGTTTGCTGTTTTCAGCAAATTACTATGAGAGAGAAGACAAATCAGTCTCTCAGCTAGGTTAACCAACAAAAAGTATAAAATGTAATTTGGAATAATGACAGCGTAAAGGATGGGAGTAACAGAGTTATAAATAAGCCAAGTTTTTCTTTACTATTGAAGTTAAGTTGATATTAACATGGAGATTTCATGACCCTATCGTGAGATGACAAGGCAAGGATGATGGAACAGCTCAATAGAAGCAACATAAATGTCACAGACGCATAGCTCCCACTCGGGCTGCACAGATGACAATGGGCTTCAGCTGGGAGCTCTGCCCACCTAGTGTCTATGTGGACTTAGCCAACAAGGCACTGATGAGGGTGATCATAGGGTGTGGTGTGCGCTGCAAACCCATAGACCCCTGTGCCAGTGGTTGGGCAAAGGGTTGGACACCTCCAGACCTAGACCATGAGTTCCCAGCTTAGGGGAGGTGACAGTGTCGAATGCTACTGGACTGGTGTCTGAATCGGGAGGAGGATGGGCGAGGGGGAGGGAGTGCTCCTTCGCCTGTGGAGCTCTGGCGGGATAGGGCTGTGGTATATGCCGCGGGTCCGGGGTGCGCCCTTAACTTTCGCAGGTCTGATATCACTCCTGTTCCATCGTGGCCGTGCGTGCAGAGTTGCTCCTGCTTAGCTGCACCAGATGTGGTGGGTTTTGGCTTGGGATGCTGCTGCTTGTCTCAGTATGTCCACACTGTGTAGGTTTGGCTAGCAGTTTGCTGGCAATCCAGCTATCCATAATTCCCTGTTTCCTCTGTTTTGAATTTTCTCTCCTTCCACCTGTCTGTCACTCGTTCTGATTCTTCAGCTTTGTCTTTGATCCTTAGGATCCCTAGATTGTCATATATATCCAATTCACTTTTTTTTCAGGTCTTTGTTGTAAGAGGACCAACACTGAAAGCATCTGACTATTCCACCATCTAGGCCCCACACCCCCTTACTGCTGATATTAATGAAGTACTTGAAAGTTTATAAACATGATACTTATTTTTTATTCTCATTTCCACATGTCTGAAGAGCATGGAACTTTAAGAATTTTTTTTAAATGGAGATAGGCTTCTAAAATAGAAATAGTTCTGTGCCCATAAACAATTAACACTTTTCTCTCCTAATATAGGATAAGAGGAAAAATTACAAATCTCTGCCTTTCTTTTATCAAGGTTCTTTTTTTATGTCAAGATATTTAACTTGGTTGTGATATTATCCCTGTCAAGATATGTTATGATCATGGGTTGTAAGTCTCAATATTATTAAGAATGTCAATTCTCCCCAAATTTATTACAGAAATTGAAAGCCTGATTCTAAATTTATTACGTGACAAAGAGCTAAGGATGGCTACAATATTTATTAAAAACAATAACAAATGTTGAGAACCTGTTATGCAAAAATTTCATCCCTAGATGTTTTCTTAAGAGAAACAAAAATATATATCCACACAAACACTTCTAAATCAAAATTCCTAGTAACTTTAGCGAATGAAATGACAAAACATTTTGCCATATTTATGCAATGGAATAGTACTTAGCAATAAATAGAAATTATATAATAATATAAATGAATCTCAAAATTATACTAAGTGAAGAAAGCCACACAAAATAGTGTAAACTATATGATTTCTATTTTTGAAACTCTAGAATAGGCAAGACTATAGTAGCAGAAAAGTTGGTGTTTGAAGTAGGTAGGTAAGATTTACTGCTCAAAAAGTATGAGAGACATCTGTAGCCTGATGGCAATGTTCTATATTTTGATTGTTGATGGTTACATACATTTATTAAACTATGTTCTTAAGTGTGTCAGAACACACTATGTTTAATAAGGTTTTCAGTCACTGATTTTTTCAGAATTAAATCACCAGGCCTTATTCAGGGGCAACTCTAAGTGTACTCAAACCTCCAACATTTTAGTTAACAGCTGAGCATGTTAACCATTTGCACCACCCAGGGATTCCCATTATTCATTAAGGAAATACACATTAAAACCGCAGTAAGATACCACTTCACACCCACTAGGAAATTATGACTGTAATCGGGGGCGGGGAGAGTAACAAATGTTGACAAACATACGGAGAAATTGGAATTTTTACATATTACTCATGGAATGTAAAATGGTGCAATCACTGCGGACAGTTTGGCATTTACTCAAAAATTTAGGGATAGAATTAACATGAACGAACAATTCCATTCCTGGGTGTATACCCAAGGAATTGAAAACAGATACTCAAAACAAATACCCATACATGAATGTTTACAGCAGCACTATTCACAATAGCCAAAAGACGGAAACAACCAAATATACAACAATATAGTATAAAGATTCCGTTGTTGTTGTTAGGGGCCATCAAGTTGGTTCTGACTGATAGCAACCCCATGTACAACAGAACGAAACAGTCAGGTCCTGCGCCACCTTCACAATCGTTGCTATGTTTGAGCCCATTTTGCAGCCATTTTATCAAACCATCACATTGAGTCTTCCTCTTTTACGCTGACTCTCCAATTTACTGAGCATGATGTCCTTCTCCAGGGACTGGTCCTTCCTGATAATTTGTCCAACGTATGTGACACAAAGTCTTGCCATCCTGGTTTCTAAGGGGTATCCTGGCTGTACTTCTTCCAAGACAGGTTTGCTCATTCTTCTGGTGTCCATGGTATAGTCAATATTCTTTGCTAACACCCTAATACAAAGACATAAATTCTTCTTCGATCTTCCTTATTCATCCTCTAGCTTGTATATGCATATGAGGTGACTGAACATACCATGACTTGGGTCAGGTGCACCTTAGTCGTCAAGGTGACATCTTTCTTTTTTAACACTTTAAAGAGGTCGTTTTGCAGCAGATTCGCCAAATGCAATGTGTCATTTGATTTCTTGACTGCTGCTTCCTTGGATCCAAGTAAAATAAAATCCTTGACAACTTCGATCTTTTCTCCATTTATCATGATGTTGCTTATTGGTCCAGTTGTGAGGATTTTTTTTTTTTTTTTACTTTGAGGTATAATTCATACTGTGGGTTGTAGCCTTTGGTCTTCATCCGTAAGTGCTTTAAGTCCTCTTCACTTGCAGCAAGCAAGGTTGTGTTATCTGCATGTCACAGATTGTTAGTTTTCCTCCAATCCTAATGCCTCATTCTTTTTCATATAGTCCAGCGTCTCAGATTATTTGCTCAGCATAGAGATTTAATAAGTATGGTGAAAGGATACAACCCTAGAGCACACCTTTCCCAATTTTAAGTTATGCAGTATCCCCTTTTTCTGTTTGAACTATTGCCTTTTGGTCTATATACAGGTTCTGTCTGAGCACAATTAAGCACTCTGGAATTCCCATTCTTCGCAATGTTGTCCATAATTTGCTACGATCCACACTGTCGAATGTCTTTGCATAGTCAATAAAATATGACTAAACATCTTTCAGTAGTCTCTGCTTTCAGCCAGGATCCATCTGACATTAGCAAAGATATCCTTATTCCATGTCCTCTTCTGAATCTGGCTTGAATTTCTGGCATTTCCCTGTTGATGTACTGCTGCAACCACTTCTGAAAGTTCTTCAGCAACATTTATCTGCGTGTGATATTAATGATATTGTCCAAAGATTTCCACATTGTTGGATTTTACCTTTGTTGGAATTGGCACGAATATGGCTCTCTTCCAGTGAGTTAGCCGGGTAGCTGTCTTCCAAATTTCTTGGCATAGACAAGTGAGCAGCTCCAGCGCTGCAGCCATTTGTTGAAACATTTCACTTGATATTCAGTCAATTCTGGGAGCCTTGTTTTCATTGCCTTGGGTGCATCTTGGACTTCTTCCTTCATTACCATCGGTTCTTGAGTATATGTTACCTCCTGAAATGGTTGGATGTCAACCAATCCTTTTGTATAGTGACTCACTGTATTTCTTCCATTTTCTTTTGATGTTTCCTGCATTGTTCAACACTTTGCCCATAGAATTCTTCAATATTGCAACTCGAGGCTTGAATTTTTTTCGTCAATTCTTTTAGCCTGAGAAATGCCGAGCATGTCTTTCTCACTTGGTTTTCTAACTCCAAATCTTTGCACATTTTATTATAAAATTTTACCTTGAGTTCTTGAGGCACCCTTTGTAATCATTCCAATCACCAGGTATTATCAATGCATTTTGATTGCAGGTTTGATCAATTTCAGACTGCAGAAGTTGGTAAAAATCTTCAATTTCTTCATCTTTGGCATTAGTGATTGGTAAGTAAATTTGAATAATAGTAGTATTAGTTGGTCCTCCTTGTAGGCAAATGGATATTATCCTGTCACTGACAGCACTGTATTTCAGGACAGATCTTGAAATGTTGTTTTTGACAATTAACGCAACGTCTTTCCTCTTCAATTTGTCTTTCCTGGCATGGTAGACTATACGATGTTCCAATTCAAAATGTCAATACCAGTCCTTTTCAGCAAATGCTTAGGATAGTGATCTTCAAGTGTTCCATTTCATTTTTGACATCTTCCAGTTTTCCTTGATGCATTCATACTTTGTACATTTCTCATTCCAGTTACTGATATATGTTTGCATCTGCATCTTCTCATTATGAGTCATGCCACATCAGGAAATGAAGATCTGGAAAGCTTTATTCCATCCATGTCATTAAGGTCAAGTCTACTTTGAGGAAGTAGCTCTTCCCCAGTCATATTTTGAATGCCTTCCAACCTGAGAGGCTCATCACCCCGCACTATATCAGGTTCTGCTGCTATCCACGAGGTTTTCACTTATCAATTTTTTTTTAGAAGTAGATTGCTGGGTCTTTCTTCCTAGTCTGTCTTAGTCTGGAAGCTTTGCTGAAACTTGTCCACCATGGGTGACCTGGCTGGTATTTGAAATACCGGTGCCATAGCTTCCAATATCACAGCAACATGCAAGCCCCTGCAGCAGGACAAACTGACAGATGAGTGGTGGGGTAAAAACATATAATTGGGTATTATTTAACCATTGAAAGGCGTGAAGTACTGATACATGCCACAACATAAAGGAACCTTAAAAACATTATGCTAAGTGAAGGAAACCAAACACAAAATCCAACATATTGTATGATCAACACGTTGTATGACTCCATCTGTATGAAAGTCTAGTGTAGGCAAATCCATAGAAACAGGAAGTAGATTAATGGTTGCCAGTAGGGCCAGATTAAGGCCCTAAACACTGACAATCTGAGGTTCCCCCTACTCTGCTTACTCATATACATATATATAACTCACGTATTTGCGTGTGTGTCTGAGCTATCCATGATGTAACTTCTTTTTAAATGTGACTATAATATTAGCAATTGAACACAAAAGTGGTGTATACCATTTTAGTGGAATGAGACGGACTGTATTATAAAATTTTTCGTGAGTGTAAAGTACTAAGATTTTTACTGTATACCACATTTTCTACTAAAAGCATATTGCACATATTCTACAACAAAGAAAATGAGTCAGTGAACTTAATTGGTTCAACAATCAATGTGAAATTCTGTTGCTGTCCCACAATGAATAATTGACTTTCACCGATTTTGCTTTGAAGAGCTCCTACTAGAATTTTGATGCTTGTTTCATTATTAATGCTGTAATTATAAATGAACACATGGAAATATATCATAAAAACAAAATTAAACGATCAGAAAACAAATATTCTGGAAGCAGTTGATTTTTATTCTACTGTTCAGTTACTCTATACATTTTTTGCCTCCTCTACTCACTGATGGGCAGTTCTTAAAACATATTTAGACAAAGATTAAATATCAAAATGTCTTTTTAATACACATTGGGAAGTACATGCTCTAGCAATGAGTGCAATCCTGGAATCATACACTCAGATTCTAGATGCCTTAGAAAATGTTGCTGAAGACCAGACACAAAAAGGAGAGACCAAAAGAGAAGCGGAGAACATCTCCAACAAAACGCAAACCCTAGAATATGTATTTATGTTGGTTACGTGAATTAACATACTGCAGCATTTTTATCAGACCAGTCAAGCTCTCCAAGATTCAGAAGTAAATTTAAAGACATGCATTTACTGTGCTATGACCTGCAAGATTAAGTGAATGTGCAGTAAGTGGTATGAAAACCGTATATTCATCGTTCTAAAATTTTCTGTTGCATGCCTTTATAATGCCCTGACATATTGGCAGCATTGTCACAGGAGTGGCCTCTGCACTTAGAAAAATCAATTTTGCAAACTTCACATAAGTAGTGAAGTACTTGATTTGCAATTTCTTCACCAGTATGACTTTTTAAGCTAATAAATGTGATAAATCCCTCTACAGGTTTTCCATCTGTTGGAGGTACGTATCTGAAAATGGTACTTAGATGTTCTGTATGAGAAAGAGCAGGAGCGAAATCTGAAATATCAAGCTATACTTATTTCACTGAAAACAGTTGATCGAACTTTATCACTCATTAAGTTTAATTCTTCACACGTTGTTTTAGACATACATGATGGGTTCGCCTTTTCTATGTTCCCATATTTTGAGATGTGACCTGCTAAAAATGTATCAAACTGAGCAATAAGTTCAAGTAAACCCCATTTTGTGGGGTCCCAAACACTTCATTTCTTCCCCAAAAAGATAGTCCCTGTTCACCGATTGTTAAAACGGCCCAACCACACAGTGTAAAACGGCTTTCCAATACTGAAGTTCTTCATTAATTTGTGTTTCCAGTTCAAGAGTTAAGGAAAAACCATGTCTTTGGTTTAAATATGACAACAATCTCTGTGAACTGACTTGTTTTCATGTTTATCAATCATTTTCAAAACGTGCCAATCGCTAAATCCATCCCTAGCAAATCGAGAATTACATTATTGAAGACCGAATAGTTTGCAAATAAAACAATATACCGAGCCGACTGATGGAGAATACAGTAGTCCCTCCCTCTTATAATTTTCACCTTTAGCTTTGCACCCTAGAAATATATTCTGGCTACAGAATCTTACTTGTTTACTATCCAGAAATTTTCGACACCAATTCTCAAATGGTCCCCTGTTATGTTGACAATCACTTGGCCCTCTTTCAATCCAATAATTTACATCATTAGAAAAAAATTATCTACAAAGCAGAATCTCTATTTCTGTTATTTATGGGGTCTGAAGGTGCAACGACTTCATATTCTAAAATAGTTTTACTTTCTACACCATTATTAATTTTTTTTACTATAGCGAGTAATGCATGCAGAATTTTGAACAAATCCTGTTGTATTCATGTTGCTATCAGTAACTTCAGCACTAGCAGTACTAGTACAACGATTTGCACCCATTAAACTCAAGCATTCAAGAGAAGAAGTCTCTTCTGATTCATTATGTTTTAAACAGGAATTTCATTTTGGATTCGTTCTCAGGGAGTCACAAATCCTTTTCTTTTCATCTTTTAGAGCTTTTGTTTTTGCACTCCACTTAGGTGTTGTGGTTCCATTTTACCTGGATATAAAATTGTCACTTTTTAAATGTGGTTCTACTCTAGCAAATAAATGTGAATGATTGAAAATAAATAAAATTTACATTAGACTTTGGAAGTTAACACAAACATTTATATTTGAAAATTAGTAAAAAAAAAAATTGATTCGGAGCATGCAATTTTGTTCTTCAGGTCTGAGACAGTCAGAAGAAATAGTACTTACAAGGCAGTCGGAAAGAATTTCGTTCATTTGTCATGCAATGTTTGCCGGCGGGCCCTTGGCAGACCTCCATGAGTGCTTTTTATCTTGAATAACGTTTAAAAACGTGCCCATTCACTTTCTATCCTTTGCTGCTGTGTCTTCCCAGTTCATTGGACTAGTGCTGATACTCGACGGGGGCAGACAGCTGGCAAAGTACATAATACAAACCCAAGCGTATGTTGAATCTGAAGATGCGTTTTGGTTTGCTTTGCACAGGACCGTGTACGTCCCAAGTCATGTGATTATAGTGCCACTGGCATGTTCTTATGTGGTCAACGAGAGAGAACACAATGTGAGGTTAGACTCGATCGCTCTGAAATGAAAAGGAAGACATAATTGTTACCATATACAAAATGCATAAAATGGTATCAATTTCATTTAGTATCCTGCCAGTTCCCATTCACTGTGGGACTCGCTTTCCCTTGTTTCCTACCTGCCTGGCATCTATGGGTCTTTGCTTCGGGCAGCTGGTGCCCTTGTTTTATTGATGCCCCATGCACATGCTTACCTTGCTGATTGGTTAATCCCACCCTGACCGGGACCTGGTATAAAGGAGAATGGGTAGTGACTGCTAATGGAGACAGGGTTTCTTTCTGGAGTAACGGAACCGTTGTAAAATTGATTGTGGTAGCAGTTGAATAACTATATGGGTATACTAGAAAACAATGTGTTGTGCACTTTAAATAGGTGAATTATATGCTATGTGAACTATGTCTCAGTAAAGCTGTTAAAAATTCATCTAATTTAGCATACGTGGGGTTGATAGTTAACTTCACCCAGAAAATTTCGTCTTTGATATTGGTTCCTGAGGGAAAATCTCTAAAACCTTGGGATTTCCTCACTGATTTCCTTAGTGTCTTTGTTATTTATAAGGGCTCCAGGCCACACTTACTTGACAGGTTATGCTAATGAAGTGATAGGTGGGGACTGGCCTTTGCAAGAAAGGCCCACAATGTGATATCAGCTGAATTCAGGGGACAGAGGCAATTTAATCAATCATGCCTTTGCCATGAGGCTCCAATAAAGGCTCTGGACGTGGAAGCTCCATCGGCTTCCTGCTTGGTGGTAGACATCAAAGGACATAGGACATCCTTGGAGACATGGAAGCTTCATCGGCTTCCTTCTTGGTGGTTGGCATCAGCGCACACAGGACATCCTTTGAGACATGGAAGCTCCATGTCGGGAACTCTCGCAGACCTTGCCCTGTGCATCGCTTCATTTGTATCCTTTTTACTAACAAGATTGTAGTTTCTAAGTATAGGCCTTTTCTCAGTTCTGAGTCATTTTAGTGTATCATCAAACCCAAGGGATTAACAAGAGCCGGAAGATCAGAAGTGAGGGGAGTATAAGAATGCCTGAGTTTACAGGTGAGGGGGTAGAAGGAATCCCTGGATTTACAGCGACCAAATCAGAAGTGAGAGGGCCCTGGGGACCCCAAAGTTTGTAGCTGGTGTATTAAGACTTGAGCAGACGTGACAGTCTGAGGCCTATGCCTTGTTATAGTGTGAGATCTGACCCAGCTCTGGGTGATTTAGGTTCAGAGGAAGAAGCACTGCATTTGTAGTTGAGGACTGAATAGAAATAGATTTGAATAGAAATTGGATTGATTGAATTATTTCATTCAGTTGATGTGAGAATTTAAATAGATTGCATTAATCTTTATAGCACAGTAACAAAAATAAAATAAGAAAAATCGAATGATCACATCAAGGGATACAGAAAAACTTGATAAAATTCAACCACCATTGATAATTAAAACACATGCACACACACACACACACACACACACACACACACACAAAACCTCTTAGCAAACTAACTATGGAACTAGTACCTACAAAAAGCTTAAAGTAAACATCAGATGCAATTGTGAAATATTGACACTTTACCCTTGATTTTAGAAATGCGACAAGGATAGCCCCTCACTAATTAGATTCAACATTGAATTAGAGTTTTTAGTACATGCAAAGAGGCCAGAAATGAAAGCAAAATACGTAAGGAGAAGTGAAGAACTACTACAACTGTTATTATCTGAAAATGATTTAATTTTGTCTTTAGAAAATCCAAAATAATCTATGGAAAAATTTAGAATTCATAAGTGAATTCATCAAAATCTCTGGATACAAGGTTAACATACAGGGTTACTATATAAAAACAAACGAACTTCTACGTTGTGGCAACAAACACAATATAAAAATAATAAAAATATCATTTCAGTAGCATCAAAAGCAGCAAATACATAGGAATATACATCTAGAGAGAGTGGTCAAGACTTTTACATAGAAAACTGCACAGCATGGTTGAGAAAATTTAAATAATATAAATATATGGAGAAATTAGTCCACGTTCATTTATTGGGAGCTTTTATATTATAGATAACTATCCCTAGATTTCTCTAGGATCAATACAAAATATATTAAGAACTCATATGAATCAATAGAAAAAGTTCAGAAAACCCATTAGAAAAATAGCCAAAGACACGCACAGGATCTTTGCAATAATCATATCTAAATGAAAAATGGAAACCCTGTGGTGCAGTGGTTAAGAGCTACCGCCGCTAACCAAAAGGTCGAATCCACCAGGCACTCCTCGGAAGCTCAATGGGGCAGTTCTACTCTGTCCTATAGGGTCACTATAAGTCAGAATTGACTCGATGGCAAAGGGCTGTAAATGAAAAATAAACAATTGAAAGTTTTCTCACCTTCATTAGACTCCAGAGAAATAAAAAATAAAATGAATGAAACACCATTATGCGATGCCAAAATTTTACAATAAATAAATAAGTAATCCTTGCCAGTGGAGCCATTCACACTTTATACACTGTTACTGGGAGTTTGTTACAGATAATTCGGTCAACAGTGTGGAGATATTTAATAAAGTGTAACGTTGTAGTTAGTTGCTCTGGAGTCAATTCCTACTCATGACAACCCCATGTGTGCAGAGTAGAAGTGCATACACTTCCAAGGCTGTGACCTTTTGGAAGCAGATCACCAGGCCTTCCTTCAGAGGCACCTCTGAGTGGGTTTGAACTGCAAACCTTTTGGCTAGTAGTCAAGTTCTTAACTGTTCGCAACACCTAGGGACTTCTGGTGTATATGTATACCTTATTAATCAGCAGCAGTTCAATTTCCAGGTGTATAACCAAATGAAATGCACATATATGTTCAGCGGATACACGTGGTAGATTAGAATGTTTATAACAAAACAACTCATAATGGTGCCAAAGTGTAAAATACCCAAATATTCAGCAACAGAAAATGAATATATAAATTATATGTTCACATGTTAGAATGTGATAATGCAATTAAAATTTTAAAACTACAACTTCTCCCATCAGTGTGGATGAATCTCGCAAATCAAATGTTGAATAATACATGCTAGACACAAGAGAGATCATACGGTGTTTATATAAGTTCAAAAACAGCTGACACTACTCTGGTGTTAGCAGTCAGGACAGTGATCTCCATCCTGGAAGGGGGTGCTTCTAGGGTGAGGAAACATCTTGTACATTGTTCTGGTCGTTCATTCTCGCACGACTGTAGAATTTTAAAACTCAATCAAGCTGTACAACTTATTTGTCCTTTTTTCTCCGACCACATTATTCTTTCACAAATACTTTACCAAACAGGAAGGGCAATGTGAAGGGACGTTTATTTGGTTTTAAGAGAGAAAAACAGAAAAAATGGTGTGAAGAGAAAAGCATAAACTCAACATCCTGCACAATCCAAACTACAAGAATCTTATCATAAAAAAGGAAAAAGAAAGACAACTAATACCACCGAAGTTTCTAGCAGTTCACATCAGGTTCACTTGTGAATAATTTCCAAAATCCAACCTACAATGTTATTTAAAAATCAAGATAGTTAAATCTCCCGTTTTCTAGAACTTCTTTTCATGATTTCTCAAGGATCAGTGACTCCCGTAGTATATCTGAAAATTTTTCTAGTTCTGTGTAGTGTAAATTGAACAAGCCTAGAAGGTGAATTAATTTTAAATGCAACTACACGCTTTGCTAATACTTCTCCACCGTTTCAGGCAGCAATTCCCACTTTGTATTCCTTGTATTACATTTCCAGGTTTGCAGACAAATTCTCTTCTATTTAGAAGATGCAAACTAAATAAAAGTTGATCTTCTTCTTCCTTTTCAACTTTGTTGAAAATCAGTGGATTGATTAGTTACCAATTGTTTGCTCTGCTTTAAATATAACATTAAAGCCTTTTTCACCGGAATGTTTTCCTTTCACTTCAGCTTATATTTTCATTCAAGTATTTTATTGTGACAGGATCCTGAGATTTACATCCTGTTCTTTTAATTGTTTTAACATAATCTTATAGCTTCTTGAATGTAGAAATTTAAAAATTTTTTAAAAGAACAATGCAAGTTAAGATTTTTAGTATAGTAGTTAGACTATAATAAAGACTTTCTGAAATTCAAGAATAAAATTATTGCAAAATCACATCAGTAAGGATTTCTGAAGGAAGGGAGTGTGTGATGGACGTAAAGGTAAAGCAATAGAATTTGGAGATTGAAATCAGCTGAGCTGGCCATCCACACGAAGATCCCAGGCACTAGGTCAGGACACACGTGAAATTTTCCTCTGCTAGATGTACGCAAGCACAACTTCGTCTTTAAGTTCCTGCACTCGAGCTTATTCCTGAGATAAAGCATACAGAAGCAATTGCTTTCATGACTACTGATTATACTGAAATAACAAGATACCCAGAGCCTAGCTTCTTGTGCCAAGCACTTCCAGCTGTTCTTTTTCTTGTCCCTTTCTTGCCCTTTAAACCAAACCTGTTGCCTTCGAGTGGATTCCGACTCAAAGCAACCCTGTAGGACAGAGTCGAACTGCCCCAGAGGGTTCCAAGGGAGAGGCTAGTGGATTTGAACTGCTGTCCTTTTGGTTAGCAGACTAACGCAACCACCACACCACTAGTGCTCCCTTCTTGCCCTTTAGAAGGATTAATAATCATTCATGACCACCTGGTGGCACAATAGTTAAGCACTTGGCTGCTAAAGGAAGAGTTGGCAGTACAAACCCGACAAGTGGATCCACAAGAGAAAAGCCCTGGAGATCTGCTCCTGTAAAGATTACAGCTTAGGAAACTCTATGGGGCAGTTCTCCTCTGCCCTATAGGGTCTCTACAAATCGGAACCCATTTGGTGACACACTACAACAACAGCCGTGTTACTGGCTTACTACTTAAGGATACCCCCACGCGTCCGTCAGTTTGTCCTACTGTGGGGGCTTTCATGATGCTGTGATGCTGGAAGCTATGCCACCGGTGTTCATACACCAGCAGGGTCACCCATGGAGGACAGCTTTCAGCTTCCAGAATAAGACAGACTAGGAAAAAGGACCCGGCAGTCTACTTCTGAAAAGAATTAGCCAGGGAAAACCTTATGAATAGCAGCAAGGATTGCAAGACTTCATCTCACGTATTTTGGACATGTTATCAGGAGGGACCAGTCCCTGGAGAAGGTAGCATATGAGCAGGAATTGATGGTGTTGAACGAAGAAGTCCAAGCTGCACTGAAGGCATTAGCAAAAAACAAGGCTCCAAGAATTCATGGAATATCAGTTGAGATGTTTCGACAAACAGATGCAGTGCTGGAAGTGCTCACTCATCTATGCCAAGAAATTTGGAAGACAGCTACCTGGCCAACCAACTGGAAGAGATCCATATTTATACCCATTCCAAAGAAAGGTGGTCCAACCAAATTCAGAAATTATCGAACAATATCATTAATATCAC
>NW_004444025.1:8824404-8855335 GCF_000243295.1 Trichechus manatus latirostris
AAGACAGCTACCTGGCCAACCAACTGGAAGAGATCCATATTTATGCCTATTCCCAAGAAAGGTGATCCCACCAAATGCAGAAATTATTGAACAAGATCATTAATATCACATATAAGTAAAATTTTGTTGAAGATCATTCAAAAGCGGCCGCGACAAGGAACTGCCAGAAATTCAAGCCAGGTTCGGAAGAGGGTGTGGAACCAAGGATATCATTGCTGATGTCAGATGGACACAGGTAGAAAGCAGAGAATACCCTAAAGAGGTTTACCTGTGTTCTATTGACTATGCAAAGGAATTCAACTGTGTGGATCGTAACAAATTATGGATAAATCGTGAAGAATGGGAATTTCAGAACACTTAATTGTGCTCATGAAGAACCTGTACATAGATCAAGAGGAAGTCGTTCAGACAGAATAAGGGGATACTGTGTGGTTTAAAGTCAGGAAAGGTGTGTGTCAGGGTTGTATCCTTTCACCATACGTATTCAATCTGTATGCTGAGTAAATAATCCGAGAAGCTGGACTATATGAAGAAGAATGGGGCATCAGGATTGGAGGAAGACTCATTAACAACCTGCTATATGCAGATGACACAACCTTGCTTGCTGAAGGTGAAGAGGACTTGAAGCACTTACTGATGAAGATCAAAGACCACAGCCTTCAGTATGGATTATACCTCAATATACAGAGAATAAAAATCCTCACGACTGGACCAATAAGCAACATTGTGATAAACGGATAAAAGATTGAAGTTGCCAAGGATTTCATTTTACTGGGATCCACAATCAACACCCATGGAAGCAGCAGTCATGAAATCAAAAGACACATTGCACTGGGCAAATCTGCTGCAAAAGACCTCTTTAAAGTGTTGAAAAGCAAAGATGTCATCTTGAAGACTAAACTGCGCCTGGCCCAAGCCATGGTGTTTTCAATAGCCTCATAGGCATGCGAAAGCTGGATGATGAATAAGGAAGCCTGAAGAAGAATTGATGCCTTTGAATTGTAGTGTTGGAAAAAATACTGACTATATCATGGACTGCTAAAAGAAAGAACAAATTTGTGTTGGAAGAAGTATGACCAGAATCCTCCTTAGAAGCAAGGATGGCAAGACTACGTCTCACATACCTTGGACATGTTGTCAGGAGGGATCAGTCCCTGGAGAAGGACATCATGCTTGGTAGAGAGTCAGTGAAAAAGAGGAAGACCCCCAATGAGATGGATTGACACAATAGCTGCAGCAATCGTCTCAAACACAACAACAATTGTGAGGATGGTGCAAGACTGTGCAGTGTTTTGTCCTGTTGTACGTAGGGTTGCTGTGAGTTGGAACCGACTCAATGGCACCTAACAACACAATAGGGTTCTTGAGAGCTTCATCAATGAAATATTAGCCTTGTTTCAGATTGTACCATAAAGGGGTATTTACATCAGTATTGTAGTTTGCACATTACTTAATAAATAAATATTTAGCTCTCAAAAAGAAATTAATTCTCAGCAACTTAGGGGACATATTCACCCTATTCAAAACATAGTTTTTGTGAGTGATAAAGAAGTTATTTCGAAGGGACCAGAGAAGTTAACACTGTTCGAGACCTAGGTACTTCCATACAGCCGTAATTGCTTATAATTGAAACCCACAACATCTTTTTAGTTCAAGGATACATGTTGCTCTGAAAATTGTTAGTTGTTTTTGCACAATTTGAGATATTCATGTTAACCTAAATATTCACGTAGACATTAACATACAAGGTATCACAGAATTCGGTTAAAAGGAAGTATTCTCAAATCCAGTCCTTTGAAATGTGAACTCACATACACTTGTTTACATATAATGAATTGATGATTTTCATCATATTCTTTTAATAGCTCTCTATAAAACTTGCAAATTGAAAACAGTTCCATATAATTGGTATCTGTATCAGGAGAGTCTGAATGTTCACTTGTTTAAATAGCAGTTGGCTATTTTCCTTCTTTCAGTAGTTAAAACCGGCCATCTTTAGGTATTCTTAAAATAAAATGTTTAAAGTAGGTCCCAATTTTCTGATACTTCCCGTTACTAAGGCTATAATCCATATCGAACTATTGTTCATATAAGGACATGTATAGTGACTATTTCCTGGTTATTTTGTTTAAATGTAATCTTTCTAAAAGCACCTACTGTACGGCTATTGTTTATCCAAGACCCTGATGGTCATGTCAGTTATTTGTCAGAGTGAAGCAATCTTAATGAGTTTACTCCTGCCCTCTCCTTGGAAGATGTCACAAGAACAAGGATACGTCTATGTCCTTACATACTGAATGAAGTTAATATAAACATTTTTCCTGGTCAAAAGAAAATAAAGCCTTTAATTAATAAAAGAGCTACATAAATGGTAAAATATAAATTTATAAAATTTAAATAGAGTGAAAGCTTCAATTAAGTTGCACTTCCTTAATATACTTGGTGATAAGAACAATCTAGCCCTCTTTCTATAATGCGGCTTCTCAATTTCTTCCTCTAGAAAGATTCTCATTGAGAAAATTTGGAAAATGGCCCAGAAATTTGAATTTTTAGCACATGCCCCTAGGTGGTCCTAATCAATCGGTTTGGGGGAAATTCTGCATTAAAGACAAATATTGTTGTTGTTAGGTGCCATCAAGTCGATTCCGCCTCACAGCAATCCTATGTAGAACAGAAAGAAACACTGCCCTGCCCGGCTCCATCCTCACAATCATTGCTATGTTTGAGCCCACTGTTGCAGCCACTGTGTCAATCCATCTCTGTGAGGGTCTTCCTCTTTTCTGCTGACCCTCTACTCTACCAAGCATGATGTCCTTCTCCAGGGACTCATCCCTCCTGATAACATATCCACAGTATGTGAGATGAAGTCTTGACATCCTCGCTTCTAAAGAGCACTCTGGCTGTATTTCTTCCAGGATATATTTGTTCATTTTTCTGGCAGTCCATGGTATATTCAATATTCTTTGCCAACACCATAATTCAAAGGCATCAATTCTTTGGTCTTCCTTATTCATTGTCCAGCTTTTGCATGCATATGATGCGATTGAAAATATCATGGCTTGGATTAGGAACACCTTAGTCCTCAAAGTGACATCTTTGCTTTTTTAACACTTTAAAGAGGTCTTTTGCAGCAGATTTGCCCGATGCAATACGTCGTTTCATTTCTTGACTCCTGCTCCTGTGGGCGTTGATTGTGGATCCAAGTAAAATGAAATCCTTGACAACTTCAATCTTTTCTCTGTTTATTGTGATGTTGTTTATTGGTCCAGTTGTGAGGATTTTTGTTTTCTTTATGTTGAAGTGTAATCCATACTGAAGGCTGTAGTCTTTGGTCTTCATCAGCAAGTACTTCAAGTCCTCTTCTGTTTCAGCAAGATTGTGTCATCTGCATATCACAAGTTGTTAATGAGCCTTCCTCCAATCCTGATGCTGTGTTCTTCTTCATATAGTCCAGCTTCTCAGATTATTTGCTCAGCATAAAGATTGAATAAGTATGGTGAAAAGACACAACCCTGACACACACCTTTCTGAATTTAAACCACGCAGTATCCCCTTGTTCTGTTTGAATGACTGCCTCTTAGTCTATATACAGGTTCCTCATGAGCACAAATAAGTGTTCTGGAATTCCCATTCTTCATAATGTTATCCATAATTTGTTATGAACCATACCGTTGAAAGTCTTTGCATAGTCAATAAAACACAGGTAAACCTCTTTCTGGTATTCTCTGCTTTCAGCCAGGATCCATCTGACATCAGCAATGATATCCCTCGACAAATAAGCTAAAACGTCTGTGTAAAAATATGCCACAAACTAAGCGAAAGATCTGATAAAACTCACGAAGCACATGAACTCCTTGGAGAAGAGAAAATGAAATGAAGACTTTTATCATCAGTCAAAGAATCTAGACAGAAGTCATGGGTGAGAGGAAAGAGTACCCAGTTGCCGTGAGTTGACTCTGACTCATGGCAACCAATGTGTATCAGACCAGAACTGTGCTTCATAGGGTTTTCAATGACTGACTTTTCCAAAGGCACCTCTGGTGGACTCATACCTCCAGCCTTTTGGTTAGCAGTCAAGTGTGTTAACCATTTGCACCGCCCAGGGATCCCTGGATTTCCTTTACTGAGAGGAAAACTAACCTCCTGTTGAGCGGGTGAGAGGTGGGGTCCTTAAATTGTTTTTCCATTATCTTAAAACAGTGATTTTGAACTTGACAGCATGATCGTATCGATAGAGAACTTTTAAAATCCTGATGTCTAGGCTATAACACAGGCCAACTAAATCAGAATTTCCAGTGGTGGGGCACAGGCTTTCAAAATTTTGAAAGCTTCCCAGGTAATTTCAATGTGCAGTCAATGCCGGCAACTCCTGTCTTTGAGACTAGCTGGTGAACTTTACTTTCATTTCTGAAGCATTGCACAAAAACCTGGAAGGGCCGAAGTTAAAAGGAAATGAATTGCAGCAAGTATATATTGATCTTATATCCAAACATCTTCCTAAACGATATTATTAATTCAAATATTTTTCTGCATATAATGTTGGTTTTCTTTGTAGATAAACATCATCTGGGAATGATGAAATTATAGTTCTTTTCAAATACATATTCTTTTCATGTATTTATTTTTTGTTTTTATATGCATAGCTATGACCTTCATGCTCAATATTGTCAAGAAACAGAGATAGTAACCGTGCTCAACTGGTTCCTGATTTTGAAGGGACCGCTTCTGATGCTTCATATTAAGATGAATGCTTGCTGTAGGCTTTCTGTAGTTTTGTCTTCTCGGGTTAAAGAAATGGCTTTCTATTCCTAATTTGCCAAGAAATTGTGATCTTTGCTGAAATGCATATGTTTGCATCCTGTTGATATCTACTGCAGCAATGTGTATCATTTTATTAATTTTTTTTATGTTTACTTTCATCAAGTTCTACATTGTTAGAATTTATTCTTTGATCATTTTCCTAACTAATTCCGTTGGATTATTAGTTCATTAACTTTGGGTCTGTTTATTTATTATAAGCTTGTCTAACTATTACATTTCCTTGATAAAAGAATACCCCACAAGTTCTTATTTTAATATTTTCCCATTCCTTTTCATTTAGTTGCAAATATGATTGTTTGACTCATGAGTTATTTAGAAATAGTATTTTAAATTTTCAAAGAAATATGTTTTTAACTTTTCTTTATTTGGTTGAAATTTTAATTATAGATAATTTCAAATATAACTAGAGAAATAGTTCATCCTCATGTACTGAGTTTAAACATTTGATAATTCATGGTCAGCTGTAATTTACTCCACACATACCCAACCACTCCCTCCATACAACCTCACACATGAGGATTATTTTAAAGGAAAATCATACATCATATCCTTTAATCTGTAAATGATTCAGTACACCTTTTCCTCACCGACTATCTCATTATCTGATATTCCGCATTTACAGCAACAGTAAAAAATTTACTGACTATTTTATAGTTTAACAACATACGTCTGGCATGAACGAACACTGAAGTGCGAGGTGAGAGTAACTCTGGCTGTAGTGGTTGAGGTTATGTGACAACTTGAGTGGGCTATGATTCTCAGTGGTATGGAAGTTATGTAATGATGTAATTTGGCAGCTAAGTACTACTGTAATTTGGCAGTTTTGTAATGATATAATTTGGCAGGTATGTAATAATGTAATTTGGCAGTTATGTAATGAATGTAGTCATCCTCCATTTTGAGATCTGATGTGGTCATCCTCCATTTTCACATAACACCGGTTTCGCATAACGACCTGGCCTTTTGAAACTAACCATGTCAATAAGTGAGGAGAGGGTGTATATCTTTCTAAAAAATAAAACTTTTCCTTAGACAAAAACACAATACATTATCCCCACTGAAATAAAAGTTGGCGACAATTGTCTAGTGTTACCGAATATTCAGTTCATATCCAGATTTCCCTAATTTTCCGCGTATTTTTACAGTGTTTTTTTTAATCAAAATCAAAACAAGATCTTCACTTTGCCCTTGATTAATATGCTTATTAAGTTTATTTTAACCTTTAAGCATCCACTCATCTTTAAAATGACTTGTTATTTGTTCAAGAAAGTGGGTAATTTGTTGGGTAAAATTTCCCATACTATGGATTTTGCAGATTGCATCCCTGAGGTACCCTTTTTCTATGTTCTGTATTTTCTATAGACTTGTGTACACATCAGATTAGGTTCAGTTTTTCACAGGGATATCACATATTCATAATTGGTGTCATATACATGTTATTGTATCACATTAGAAGAAATGTGAATCTGGTTAATATTAAGAATTACCCATATAAATTTTCCCAGAAACCTTTCAGATTAGTGAATACAAATTGGTTATATTCTAATTCTATTAGTCCTTCTGCATTTTTCATCTGAACACAGTTTTATTAGCTTTTTTTTTAATTTTAGTATTGTTAAGGACCTGTGGATTCTAACATATTTGTTTCTTTCATTTTATTGTAGTTATTATTATTTTTGATATCCAAATTGACCCATATTTTGTTAGTGAGGGATTAAGTTGGCTCATATAGTTATTTTGATATGACCTTACTAGTCTTTTTTTTTTTTTTTTGCCTTTATTTTCAACAAAATCTCCCAGGCTCATCTTGTGTATTTTTTATCCCAGACTTAAAATTAGATATTTTTCCAGGGAGTCCTGCTTTCATTTATTGGAAAATGGAAAGCGATCTGGGCACTTAGGGGTGCTCATTCATTTTATTGGGTATTCATTACTTTTAGGCCTATTTAGAGAAAATAAATTGTCAGTTTATACTGGTGTTGATGATTCAAATTGGGATTACAGTATTTTTACACAAGTTCTTTGATTATGTTTCTCTTACCCCAAAATTTGTGACTCCTAATAATTTTAACAAACATTTGTTTTATCCATATGTCATTGTATAGCTATATTTCATATATGTAGTTTCATATTAGTCTTAAAGACAACATTTTGCACATGTAGTTATATATATATCAGAAATCATGTGTAATATATATAATTTAAAAAATAGGTACTCCAATATCATTACTAATAATACTATTATTCAAAACAGCTTAAGATACATTTGAGTTTTTTTTTTACCTTAAGATATGTCCTACTGTGTATGTTGACACTGAAAATGATTCATTTCTGTGGAATTAAGCCATAATATATTAATGAGAGTTATTTTTAAAGTCTCTGTCCAATAGTTCCAACATCTGGGAATATCTCTGAATCTGGTTCTGTTCGTTGCTTTTCCTTATGAAAATAGTTGTTGACGTCAGTTGCTGTTGAGTCAATTTCAACCCATGGCAACCCCGTGAGTGCAGAGTAGAGCTGCTCCGTAGGATTTTCAAGGTTATGACCTTTCGAAAGCAGATCACCAAACCTGTCTTCCAAGTCACCTCTAGGTGGGTTTGAACCAGACTTTGGGCTAGTAGTAGAGTGCTTAAGTATTTGCACTACCCAGGAACTCTAACAACAGTAATTTGTTTGTTTGTTTTTTGCATGCATTTTCGATGCATCTCATAATTTTTTACTGAACATTAGGTGATGTATGTAAGTGAATAGCAAATATTGACAAAAATGTTTTAATGTACCAAACTGGGCACACCTCTTTTTATCTCAGCTTGTAAATGTGGGTTATTGAATCACTATAGTCAGAAATTAAGGTGGGTTTGTATGCAGTTATTGCTATGGTGATCTTTGGTATACCACTGACTTCAAATTACTCCCTAGATATGCCTCCGCTACCAACTGTGAGTCCTGGGTGGTCTGAGAGTCTTTGGTGTTCTCGCCCACCCTCAGCTTTCAGTAAGCCCTGCACCTGTGCTGTAGCAGATCGCTGGCTTTTTGCTCTTCGCCCAGAAGCAGATGGCTTTTGACCTTTGTGTGTGTGTGATCTCATAATTTATATTTTAAGCATTTGATACAGTGATTTTATTGATTTTTTTTTTAATTTGTGGGTCTAAATCTCAAGTCTGTTGCTTTTGCTTACGCTTTCATGATACCTTGTTACATTGTGTGCTCGATGATTTTTATTGAGAGCTCAAATTTGATTGAACTTAATCTGTGAGAAGTCTGAGAATATAAATTGTGGATGCTTTCTATCAGATAGCAATTTTATTTGCTTCTGAAGTGGAATCATGTATCTTACAGACTTAGCATGATTTAGACTTCATACAAAGAGATTTCAAGGAGCTCTTGCTTGTATTGGGAGATTCAAGGGCAGCTTCCCATATTTCTATGAGCCATTGTATGCCCCTAGGCTAACCCTGAATTTCATGTTTTCTTAAATCTCGCTGTTCTGTTTCAGCTTACTAAAATTTATTTTTAACTAGTTTATTTCATTTTCTTACCTTTGGATAATTCTCTTACAGTTTTAAGATGTCAAGAATATAGCAAAAATTTCATGGGTTACAATTCAGCCAGAATCGCCGTGTAATATAAAGAAAGAACACTTCACTCTTCTGTCATACTCAAGATGATCACTTCTTATTTCAGAGTATATAACTTATAATATCGCCTTACGGTTTTATAAAAGTTACGTGTATTAATTATTTTCATTCTTCATCAATACCATGAGATAATTATGTTTCACTTTATTTTCAATATAAAGAAATAGAAGGCCTAAGCAGATAATTTACACCAAGTTCTAGAACCAGTCAGTGGATCTCGAATGCAGGTATTTTCTCCCCAAGTTCAACATTCTTTTTACTACTTAGAAAAGTGAAACATTCTCCGTTTCAGCATCTTTCCCCTGGACAGACAGTTTCCTTTGCCTGGTGATTACCACTAATAAGGATGGCTACTTTCTAAAATTCTGGTTTTACTTAGCGAAGTGGTATTTTAGAATACTGCTCATTCAGAGAAAATTATATCTAATCATGATAGGCATATATTTTGTACTTAATTTGTGAATGCTGTGCTATGTGCTGTTTCTCTAAAAGAAAGAAATGGAGCTAATGAGAACAAAATTTTGATAAAATTCTTGATAGACTTATTTGATAAAATTCTCAACTTTGGATAACTGTAATACTTTTTCTAGCTGTCGTATTTTTGTAGCAGATTCTTCCAATAGAAAAAAATGTTTGCCTTTTAATTTTCTGGGCAAAAATATTCATATATATCACATGACCTAAAAATAAAAGCAATGGAATAGGAAGCAGGACTCATGTCTAAGCTTCCCCTCATATTCACATATGAATAAAATATTCTCTCCACTTGTGCATAGAACCTTATGAGCACCTAATAATATAAACATTTGATATATTATAAATAATTACATATATTATGAGATTAAAGTACTGCAATAATTAATGTTCAATGGCAATTAACATAATCCAAAATAACAGTGGAATATGCCAAAGAGAAATTTTATTCCTCTATCATGTGAAAGCAGTCATAAGTAACCAGTTCAGGGACACTATTGTGCTCCACAGGTTAGGGACTTAGACTATTCTACTACGTTGATCCACCATCCTAACATAAGGCTTCAATTTTCAAGATCATCTAACTGTGCTAGATAACTATTGGAGCGAAGCTCTAGTCATTAGTTCTTCATTTCAAACAGCAAGAACAGGAAAGGTAAAGAAAAAAGAGGGGAAAAATGAATACACTAGTTGTCTTTTAAGAAAGGTTTTCTGGAAGTCCCCACAAAACTTCCCTTATGTCTCGTTGGTCAGACATACTAGTCACATGGGTACTCCAGCTCCAGTGGGGTTTCAGAAATGTGATATTTACTCTAAACAGTTAAAAAAATAAAAATTTATTTTTTAAGGCAGAATGGAAAAATGAATATTGGGAGAGACAACTAGCATTCTTTGCAACAAATACCATGTTAGTCCTGATTATAACGCAAAAGTGACTTTCATTTTAATGCCTATCGGCTCTTTTCAAATTTTTTTTTATTTAATTATTTTAATAACCTTGAGCAGTAGAATGAAAATCCCCTACCCCTAGTTTTTGTTTGGGGTTAAAGGAAAAAAAAAACTTGCCCTCAAATCGATTTTGACCCATGGCCAGGGCATGTGTTTCAGACTAGAACTGGGCTTCACAGGGTTTTCAAGGTCTGTGACCCATCACAAAACTCAAGTTCAGGAGGCAAGGCCAAGACGGATTAGTCAGATGCTTCCTTCTATTCCTCTTACAACGAAGACCCAAAAAAACAAGTGAATCAATTATATATGACAATCTATGAGCCCTGATCATCAAAAATAAAGCTGAAGAGTTGGACTGAGCTGCAGGGGGAAGGAGAGACAGTTCAGAAGCGGTGGAGAAGTGCCAGTCGTGAGGTTGCCAGCATCCTGCTGGCTGGGTTAGCTGGTGCACGTGGCCTGAAGAGAGCAATAGCGTTTGGGACACATTTTACCTGTCGGGAGAGTCAGGATGGCAGAGAGTTTGCACAAGTCTCTGGAGCCAGGGGGAAGCGGCACTGGACCTGAGAAAGCTCAGTTCAAGTGTCTAACCTGCCACGCAGGGTCAAAATAACCCTTCCTTCTAGGGGACTTTCACAGCGTAGTGCCTCTCTTCCTCGCTCCGCTCTCACATCAGTCTGGCAGTATTCAACAACCGCCACTCCTCTAAGCCTGTACGCAGGGCTAACAGCGCCCAAACCAGTCTCCAGGCTTGTCAACCTGGGAGCTTGAAAAGGGGAGTGTGCTGTCACATTGTGGGGATTGCAACTAATGTCACCAAGCAATATATGTATAAATTTTTGTATGAGAAATTAACTCGAGCTGTAAACTTTCCCCTAAAGCACAATTTTAAAAAAACTGGAAAAAAAAAATTTAGAAATTCTATGAGGTGCCTGAGATAACATTGTTTTTAAAGGCAGAATTACATAATCTTTCACTAGGTAACATATGTAAAGGGCACTAAATTCAGTTTAATAAAATGAGATTTTTCTGATTTTGCTTTGTAATTGTTTCATGACCTTATGTCTCTCTGCATCTCAATGCTTGCAGCTGAAAATAAGCACTGTAATTCTTGAAGTTATGAATTGCAAATGAGAAAATGCAAGAAAAATGCTGTGACAACTTTGGAGTGTGGAATAAAAATCTGCAATAGGATAGTAGGATACATCCACATGTTGTAAGTTATTAAAGTAAATAATGTATGTGAAATACCATGTGAATATTGCCTAGAGCATATTTGGCAACCAGTAAATATTTGTTAAAAAGTCAAAAGTGAGAATATTTGTAATAGAAATATTTTGTTTTTATCAGTAAATTTTTTCTCTTTACACTTTTATATACATTAACTAGTTAACCTCAGGCACCCATTTACCTCAGGGCTGTGAGATGGGAAACTCAGTTTGCTAGGATTATAGGAAGAAAAAGACATTGAATATTCACTTTCTAAACCAAAAATTATATTAACTTGCAAAAATGCCAGGCTTTTGTTAGAGTAAAAGAATTCTGTAAATCATTTATCTCTCATTTTAGGTATAAAGAGCTCGTCTGGGCTACTGGTCCATTAAGTTTCTCCCATAGTGTACTTAGAATATCACTTCCTCTGAGGACTGTTATCCCATGGGGTTAACTATGCAGGGATGAATGGAATCTTATAGAGAGAAAATAGAAACTCACCCCTTTCATCTAATAGAGGGAGTGGAGTGTGTTCAGGGGCATGTCCAGACTTTCCTCTCAGATCAAAGTCCCAAATGAGAAGGTATGTTAGTTAAGTCTAGAGAGCAGGTCTCTGCACCAACAGTATCAAAGTGCCTGGAAACTTGTGAGAAACGCAAATTTATGAATCCCACTCTGGTCTTAATCATAAACGGTGGTGTTGAGGCCCAGAAATCTGAGACTGAACGAGTTCTCCAGGTGATTCAGATGTATACTAACGTCTAAAACCACTTGTCCAGAGAAACGCTGAGAGCAAAGGAGCTTCTACTTGTCTCAGTTTCTTAGGGATGCCACAACAAAATATCACAAAGTCAGTGGCTTCAAAGAACAGAAATTTATTTCTCACAGTTTTGAAGTCTGGAAGTTCAAATTAAGATATCAGCTGCATCAATTCCTTCCGAGGGCTTTGAAAGAAAGTATTACATGTCCCTCTCCCAGTTTCTCTTCTTGTTGTTAGATGCCACGGAGTCCTGTACCATTCTCATAATCGTTGTTATGTTTGAGCCCATTGTTGCAGCCATTGTGTCAGCTCATCTCCTTGAGGGTCTTCCTCTTGTTTGCTGACCTTCTATGTTACCAAGCATGATGTCCCTCTCCGGGGACTGGTCCCTCCTAACAACTTGCCAGAAGTATGTGAGATGAAGTCTCACTATCCTAGCTTCTAAGGAGCTTTCTGGCTGTATTTCTTCCAAGACAGATTTGTTTGTTCTTCTGGCAGTCCATGGTATATTCAATATTCTCCAGCACCATAATTCAAAGGCATCAATTCTTCTTCAGTCTTCCTTATTCATTGTCCAGCTTTGCCATGCGTATGAAACAATTGAAAATACCATGGTTTGGGTCAGATACAACTTACTTTACTCCTCAAAGTGAGATCTTTGCTTTTTAAACTTTAAAGAGGTCTTTTGCAGCAGATTTGCTGAAGCAATATGTTGTTTGATTCCTTGACTGCTGCTTTCAAGGGCGTTGATTGTGGGTCTAAGTAAAATAAAATTTTTGACAAATTCAATTATTTTCTCCATTTATCATGATGTTCCTCACTGGTCCAGTTGTGAGGATTTTTGGTTTTTTTTTTTTATGTTGAGGTGTAATCCATACTGAAGGCTGTAGTCCTTGATCTTCTTCAGTAAGTGCTTCAAGTCTTCTTTACTTTCAGCAAGGAAGGTTGTGTCATTTGCATATAGCAGGTTGTTAATGAGTCTTCCTCCAATCCTGTTGCTTCATTTTCTTTATATAGTCCAGCTTCTCTGATTATTTGCTCAGCATACAGATTGAATAAGTATGGTGAAAGGATACAACCCTGACACACACCTTTCTTGATTTTAAACTAGGCAGTATCCCCTTGTCTGTTTGAGTGACTGCCTCTTTTTCTATGTACAAATTCTACCTGAGCACAATGAAGTGCTCTGGAATTCCCATTCTTCATAATATTATCCATAATTTGTTATGATCCATGCTATGGAATGTTTTTGCATAGTCAGTAAAACACAGGTTAATATCTTTCTGGTATTCTCTGCTTTCAGTCAGTATCCACCTGACATCGCCAATATCCTCTTCTGAATCCGACTTGAATTTCTGGCAGTTCCCTGTCCATGTACTGCTGCAACCACTTTTGAATGATCTTCAGCAAAATTTTACTTGTGTGTGTTACTAATGATATTGTTCAATAATTTCCACATTCTGTTGGATCACCTTTCTTTGGAATGAGTACAAATATGGATCTCTTCCAGTAGATTGGCCAGGTAGCCGTCTTCCAAATTTCTTGGCATAGACAAGAGAGCACCTCCAGTACTGCATCCACTTGCTGAAACATCTCAAAGGGTATTCCCTCAATTCCTGGAGCCTTGTTTTTTGCCAATGACTTCAGTGAAGCTTGGACTACTTTCTTAAATATCATCAGTTCTTGATCATATGCTACCTCCTAAAATGGTTGAATGTCGACCAACTCTTTTTGGTACAGTGATTCTGTGTATTCCTTCCATCTTCTGTGGGCTGTGTATTCCTTCTAGTTTCTGTTGGCTGCCAGCAATCCTTGGCATCCATTTGCTGCTTACAGATGCATCTGCCTCAGTCATCACATGGCGTCTTCACCTGTGTGTGACTTCATTTCCATGTTGTCCTTCTCCTTTATAAAATACCGCTCTGAAGGGATTAAAATTAGTACCCACTCTACTCAGGTATGACATAGTTAACTGATAACATCTGCAAAGAAAAACACTATTTCCCCCAAACAAGGCCACATTCACTGTGCAGGGTTAGGACTTCAACGTATACTTTTGGGGGTCACAGTTCGATCCATAACACTACCTTCTTCCCATTATAAATCATAGAGAAAAATTCTTCTCCAGTGGGGAGGTGACACCTTAGTACACTCAGACAGAAAAAGCCTTGAATTTTGCTGTCCAGTACTGTCATTAGCCCACAGATGATAAGAATATAAAACAGAATATCCTATATTCCCAATGAAGAGGGACAAAAGTATCAGCTGATATCTGTTTGAAGAGTTTGCCAGAAGCTGCTTCCATAGGGAAAAGTGGCCTTTAGTTGAGGGCTGCATGATGAGATGCGTAAGCCAGGACTATAGGAATTACAAGCAGATTTCAGGACAGCCTTGGTGGTGCAATGGTTAAGCATTCTGCTACTTACAGAAAGGTCGACAGTTTGAATCCACCAGCAGCTCCTTGGGAGAAATGACGTGGTGATCTGATCCCATAAGGATTTCAGCCTAGGAAACCCTATAGGGCAGTTCTACTCTGTCATATAGGGTCACTATGAGGCAGAATTGACTGAACAGCACAGAACAACAACAACAGCAAGAATCCTCGTGAAGGCTAGTCAACAGTGAAGACCACCACGTACGAGTCAAGACCACAAATAACACTCAGCAGAGATTTCAGCATCAGGAGCTAGCAGAATATTCAGAGCAAGACAAGTACTGTATCAGTAGTCAACAATTCAGCTCTTTCTGTATAAAAATTGGATGTCAGAGGCATGTAATCCTCTCTACCACCTACCACCTTGAGATGTAATAAGCTATATTAGTCCTTCTTACACCCATACTCCATCTTTGACATGAGAAGGGGGAGCAGTAAGAAATCTAAAAGACTGATCATTTTAACTAAAAAATAGTTTTCAGTAAACAAAACAAAACCTCAAATTATTGAATTCATCTAATATTATAGATTTTCTGGAAATACTATTGTCAAAACAATAGTCTCTTTTTTTTACCACCTTATCAACCTTCTTTCTTCCTCAGTCCTTGGCACAGGGGCCATCTAGAATACTTGTTGATGCTTTGAGGTTGAGAAAGCATTTAATTCTCTTAGAATGAGCTTAGCTATTTGGCAATGCTGGAATGCCACCATTATCTGTCCAGGGAAACAGTGAAGAGTAGGGCGGGTTTTAGCTGGGGTCACAGGATGATCAGGAAAAGCTCATCAAAAGGGGTTCTGACAACTTTATTTTGTATGGGGGCTTCATGTTCTTAATTCTCATTCTTAATTTTATTTATCCATTAGTTCTTTTTTTCAAATATTTGATAGAGTACTTACTAACTATTCGAAGTTATGTTCAGTGTTGTTATATAGTAAAAAAAATATAAAGAAACTATTTCAAATATTTTATTGTGAAAGTTTTCAAACACGGAAGTGTTTAAAAATTTCACAATAATACTTATCACTGACATCCAGGCAACATGGCACTATAGACCAAAGCACCACACCGTCCCTCCACAGCAAAGATCCAAAAAACTAAGTCAAACAGAGACACATGTCAATCCTGAAACCTAAGCATCAAATGAAGAGATAAAGAACTTAGCCAAACACTGAATGGAATAAGAAACTGGCCGGGAACAGAGAGTGAGGAGAGATACATGCAGAGGTCCCCTATCAGCTACTGCAGCATGGACCTGCCATTTGGACTCCTATGTGAGATCGGCGAATAGGGGGTACAAGAAAGGACCTTCACGGAGTTTTCTGCAGAAGACAGAAAAAATGGTAACCAGTAATATATGCTTCCCCCACCCCCTTCTTCACCCCAACTCGACCTCCTCTGCTTCATGCAGCCACAGTCTCTTGGCTGGGAAGAACCAGCTTCACCCTGGTGCCACTTGGGTTCCACCCGCCTGCACTGGCCAGCTCCCTAAGTGTCATTTGTTGGCTGCTGGTGTTGCTTTTTTTGGTTTCTTTAGATTTCATCCTAACCTCTCACCACCTCTTCCTCCTTTCTGTTAAATACTTGGCTCCATGCGCCATCTTTGCTTCTTCCCAAAAGGCTGTGAAGCACTGCTCGACTATGAAACTGCTTCCCAGTGTGTGCGGCCACATTGGTGGAACCCCCGGGGTTTTTTGTTTGTTTGTTCTGATTTGCTCTGTTTTGATTTGTTTGTTTCTTTTTGTTTTCATGGCTTAAAAGCCCCTTCTAGCCAAGCAGTACTGCACAGCTTTGGAGCAACTCCCTTACTCTGCCCAGAGGCACAATGACATCCCTGGGGGGATTTCTTTGTTCTTGGTTTTGTTTTTTTGGTTTCTTTTTGTTTCTTTGTTTTGTTTTCTTCTCTCTCTTTTTCCCTTTTTGTCCTTCTTCATTTCCAGTTTCTTGTCTCTCTATACTCACCTTCTTTTCCTATCTCCTGAATACCTGGTGCTGTGTGACACCTCTACCCCTTCTAGCCAGGCTGTACTTCACAGCCCAGGAGCAAATTCCCCAGTCCTAGAAGCCTCACTGGTGGTATCACTGGGAGCTTTTCTTTTATTTTCCTCTAATTTTTATTTATTCATTTTTTTCTTTTAACCTTTTTCTTTTTTTCCTTTTTATTGTTCTCCATTTCTCAGTCTCTCATATCTCTATTCCAATAGCAAGCTCCCTTAGCACTCTGTTTTGTTTGTTTGTTAATGTGTATGTTTTTGGCTCCTGTTCCTTTCTTTTCTCTCCTCTTTCACATACCCATCTTAGCTCCACACATCGCAATCTCCCCCCTCCTTCCTGCCTACCTGAATTGTGCGCTGAACATCACACTCCCAAGCAGCACAGGCACTCCCTACCAGAACCTACCCTTCACTGATTCCCAGCCCACCCTGTGGGCCCTGGTACGTGCCACAAACAACTCATCCCAGCAACTCTTCTTCAGATGGACCTGCTCTGCTGTACCAAATCTGAGTGACTGACCCTGCCCATTGGAGAAGGAGGTGAAAAGTATTGTGTACACAGACGAGCAAACAACAAAGAACACAAGACCTGCCTGTTCAGACATAACAAAATAAAACAAAAAAAAAGGACAAAACAAACAAATCTACAATCAATAAATGAGGAAAATAACTACTTAATGCACCGAGGACAGCAGACAATATCAAAACATACAAATGCAGGACAGGATGGTTCCAGTAGGTGTCCAGGATAAAACAACAGACGACTTTCCAGTAGAAGAGAAGGCACTAGAACTACCTGATAGTGAATTCAAATCTCTAATATTCAAAATTATCCAAGAATTGAAGCAAAAAGCAGACAAAAATGAGGAAAAAATAGACAAATTCATGGAAAATACACACACAAAAAAGGAAAAATTCAGGAAAATAATACAGGAACAAAATGCTAAAATAAATTCACAACTAGAAGTCATGCAGAAACAACAATTAGAAATCCAAGAGACAGACAACAAGATTTCAGAAATGGGTAGTGTCATAGAAGGGCTGAGGAGTAGGTTTGAAATGATGGCAGACAAGATCAGCAAAATTGAAGACAAATACTTGGATACAACTCTGAGGAAAAATCAGAAGAAAGAATGAAGAAAAATGGAGAAGCCTTGAAAATTATGTGGGATACAGTCAAAAGCAAAAATCTGCAAGTGATCAGAGTTCCAGAACAGAGGGAGGAAACAGAAAACACATAGAGGATCATTGAAGAATTGCTGACAGATAACTTCCCCAATATCATGAAAGATGAAAAGCTGACCATCCAAGAAGCTCAATGAACAGACACATGAGGAAATGCTCACGATCACTAGCCATTAGAGAAATGCAGATTAAAACAACACTGAGACACCATCTCACCCAGCATACTGGCACAAGTCAAAAAAATTGGAAATAACAAATGTTGGAGAGACTGCGGGGAGATTGAAGCTCTCATGCACTTCTGGTGGGAATGCATAATGATACAACCATTTGGAAAATGATATGGCACTTCCTTAGAAAGCTAGAAATAGAAATACCATACAATCCAGCAATCCCACTCTTAGCAATATATCCTAGAGAAATAAGAGCCGTCACATGAATAGACATATACACACTCATGTTCATTGCAGCATTGTTCACTATAGCAAAAATACGGAAACAACCTATATGCCCATCAACAGATGAATGGATAAACAAACTATGGCACAAACACAGAATAAAGTATTATGCAATGATAAAGAACAATGATGAATCTGTGAAGCATCTCATAACATGGATGAAATTGGAGGACATTATGCTGAGTGAAATAAGTCAGTCACAAAAGGACAAATATTGTATGAGACTTTTACTGTAAAAACTCATGAAAAATTTTACACATAAAAAAGAAACAATCTTTGTTGGTTACAAGGGATGGGAGGGGTGGGGGGGAATTAAACAGACAATAGATAAGTGGTAACTTTGGTGAAGGGAAAGACAGTACACAATACTGAGGAAGCCAGCACAACTTGTACAAGGAAATGTCATGGAAGCTCCACAGACACATCCAAACTCCCTGAGGGACTGAATTGCTGGGGGGAGGGCTGTGGGGACCATGGTCTCAGGGAACATCCAGCTCAATTGGCATAATACAGTTTATAAAGAAAATGTTCTACTTTCCACCTTGGTGAGTAGCATCTGTGGTCTTAAAAGCCTGTGACCTGCCATCTAAGATACTTGACTGGTCTCACTCCTTTGGGAACAAGGAGAATGAAGAAAACAAGATACAAGGAAAAGATAAGTCCAAAGGACTAATGGACCACAGCTACCACAGCCTCCACCAGACTGAGTCCAGTACAACTAGATGGTGCCCGGCTACCACCACTGACTGCTCTGACAAGGATCACAACAAAGGGTCCCAGACAGAGCTGGAGAAAAACATGGAACAAAATTCTAACTCACAAAAAGTGACCAGATTTACTGGCCTGACAGAGGCTGGAGAAACCCCGAGGCTACGGCCCCCAGACACCCTTTTAGCTCAGTGGGGAATTCACTCCCAAGGTTCACTGTTCAGCCGAAGATTAGACAGCCCCATAAAACAAAATGAGACTAATGGGCACAACAGTCCAGGGACAAGGACTAGAAAGCAGGAGGAGACAGGAAAGCTGGTAATAGGGAACCCAAGTTTGAGAAGGGACAGTGTTGACATGTCATGGTGTTGTTAACCATTGTCATAAAACACTATGTGTACTAACTATTTAATGAGAAACTATTTGTTCTGTAAACCTTCGTCTAAAGTACAATAAAAAAAAAAAAAAAGAAAAAAAAGTTTTCTGAAATAATGGTACTCAAACCAGGAATCAGTGATTTGAAGAATGAATTGAAGTTGAGAAAGTGGAGGTGTCGAAAGTACACTAATTTTTCTAGTGGCTTGATTTTTTTTCCTTTTTTTCTAATCCCCACAATGTAACAGCACACTCCTCCTTGCCACCCCGGGCTCCCTGTGTCCATTCAACCAGTTTCTGTCTTCTCATCCTGCCTCCGGATAGGAGTTGCCCATTTGGTTTTGTGTATCTGATTGAACTAAGAAGCACACTCCTCATGGTTGTTTTTTTTGTTGGTTTGTTTTTGTTTTTAATACATATAGCCTTGTCTAATCTTTGTCTGAAGGGAGAATAGTTTCAGTTCTGGGTTAACAGAACATCCAGGGACTGTAGTTTTGGGAGTTCCATCAGTCTCTGTCAGACTATTAAGTCTGATCTTTTTATGTGAATTTAAGTTCTGCTCTATACTTTTCTTCTGCTCCGTCCAGGACTCTCTGTTGCATTCCCTGTCAGGACAGTCATTGGTGGTAGTCAGGTACCATCTAGTTCTTCTGGTCTCAGGAAGGTAGAGTCTCTGGTTTATGCAGTCCTTTAGTCTCTTGGGCTCGTATTTTCCTTTTGTCTTTGGTGTTCTTCACTTTCCTTTGCTCCAAGTGGGTTGGGACCAATTGATGCATCTAAAATAGCGACTCCCAAGCTTTTAACACCTCAGATGCCACTCACCAAAGTGGGATGCAGAACATCTTCTTAATAAACTTTGTTACGCCAAATGACCTGGATGTCCCCTGAAACCATGGTCCCCAGACCCCTGCCCCTGCTACTCTGTCCCTTGAAGTGTTTGGATGTCTAGTGGCTTGATTTTTAGTAAAGGAAAGATATGAGGAAAGAAGTAGAAGGACATTCATGCAAGAAGTTTTGGAGTAAAGTTAGGAAGCATTTATTCATATTCAAATGCTTAAGGTAAGAAGTAGTGGCGATGAGGGAGAGGCAGAAGCAATAAGACAGAACAATTAATGTATATATCAACCACCCTGAAGAAGTAAAATGGACTATGAATCTGAACCCAGCCAGACAGAAGAGAATTAAAAACTGTCTTCCTTTATCTCTACCCACAGGTCTCAAATAATGCTAAGAAGGCTATTATCAGAATCCTTTAGTTATCCACAGCCATTCTAATCCCTTCACTGAATAATTTACATATCCTAACTCCATTCTCTGGGTTGTGTGGTAAATTATTATGGATGACACTCACTCCAAACTTTTTTGTGTGCCCCACACTCACCATCAATTTTGTAAAATGATTCCCCTAAGTTTTTTGCTTACTTATAAACACTGAGAAACATTAAGTTAGATTCAATTTTCCGAGCAGCTACGTAAAGGGAAATAACAGTTTCTTTCCCTGACAGATGGCTGAATGTCTTTGGGCTATCTAGTGCCTTGTACTTTCACTGAAGTGTTAAAAACACTGAATTGTAAAATATTTTTTTTGAAATTATAAGTTTTCAGGAGTCAAAAGAGGACACGAAATGTCTTAGATAAAAATCCTTTTACAAAATAATTGCAAATTTGAAAAGAGAGAAGTGTAAAACTTAAAATTTGCATTCAGTTTCATATCTCACTCTTGTTTGCTCGTTTGATCCCAAATGATTTACAATAGTAGCTGACTAGACTTGCAAATAACTATAAGGCACATTAAATGGATTATTGTGAAGACTGATAGGTTAATGTGGCTGGTGGTGACTTTCATTACTCAGTATTATTTATCTCAAATAATGTGTAAGTTCTAGTCAATCCCATCAAATTTATCTCCTTTCTATTGAAACTCAGTGCTCACTGTGGATTCCCTCTTTGGAAGGCAAGAAGATTTGGAAGTTAAATTTATTATAATTATTCCAGTTACAAATTGTGTAGGATGAATTTCAAAAGTCATTATTCAAATGAGCTTTGCTTAATTTGGGAAGTACAGTTAAAAAGCTATTTTAAAGTATATTATTCCAAAAAGTATGTATTTCTCCAAACGCATTTTACAAATGCTATGAGCTGAAGCAGTTTAAAGCAAGGTACTGAAGGCATCAAAGTGGAGAGGATTAATTGACTTATTGACCAATTGCACTTGACTGTAGGTGTTTAGAAACAGGCCAGCAAATTTTCAAATTTCATCTTTATAATTAGAACAGATTATGTCGAAAGTTTTATTAATTCTATTTTTATCAAATATTAAAACAGATTACATGGAAATTTTTATATTAATGACATTGAAATTTTTGTGTTATTTTGTATTAAATATTTCATAATATAAGAAAATTTCTTTCCATGTTGATTCATAATTCACTGTTTTTCTCCAGTTATGCTCTAAGGAGGATACTCCTTCTCAACTACATAGAGTCACATGCTTAAAAACCTCAAAGAATTGACAGCAAAATAGACTCAAAGAGACAGGCGTATATGGTGATTCTATAAAATCTGTTATAAATAACATAAAGCTCACGAAAATATTCTATTTTATAAAAAACCAGTTGCCATCAAGTCAATTCTGACTCTTGGAGACCCAAAGTGTATCCAAGTAGAACTGTGCTCCATTGAGTTTCCAATGGCTAATTTTTTGGAAGTAGACCCCCAAGCCTCTCTTCAAAGACATCACTGGCTGGACTCAAACCTCCAAACTTCCCGTTATCAGTCAGGCATATTAATCATTTGCAGCACTCAGTGACTCCGTATTATACAGTCAACCCTAAATACAAAATGTATACATGTCAACTGATTTCCTTTTCTTACTTATTTTTGCTCATTAAAATATTTTGTGGCTCTTTCTCCTAATAGCTTGAAAACTATTTGTAAATTCATGCTGCTTTGTTGTGGATAAAATGTATTCACAAAGAAAAGTTTTCACATGCTTTGCCTTTTTTTCAAACATCAATATTTATTTGCATTTTTTATTAATTTTTAAATTCTGCTTTAGATGAAGGTTTACAAAGCAAATTAGTTTCTCATTAAAAATTAATGCACATATTGTTTTGTGACTTTGGTTGACAACCCCGCAACTTGTCCACTCTCTCTCCTTCTCCATCTTGGGTTCCTCATTTCCATTCCTTCATTTTTCCTGTCCCCTCCTGCCTTCTTGTCCTTGTCCTTGGGCTGGTGTGCCCATTTAGTTTCATATACAAGGTTGAACTATGTGTATTATTATTTATTTTACGGGCCTGTCTAATCTTTGGCTGAAGGGTGAACCTCAGGAGTGAATTCAGTACTGAGTTAAAAGGATGTCCGGGGATCATACTCTCGAGGTTTCTGCAGTTTCTGTCAGACCAGTAAGTCTGGTCTTTTTGTGAGTTAGAATAGTGTTCTACATTTATCTCCAACTCTGTCCTGGACCCTCTTTTGCGATCCCTGTCAAAGTAGTCGGTGGTGGTAGCTGGGCACTATCTAGTTATGCTGGATTCAGTCTGGTGGAGGCCGTGGTAGTTGTGGTCCATTAGTCCTTTGGATTAATCTTTCCCTTGTGTCTTTCGTTTTCTTCATTCCCCCTTGCTCCAGATGGGGTGGGACCAGTGGGGTGTCTTAGATGGCTGCTCACAAGTATTAAGACCCCAAGTTCTATTCACCAAAGTAGGATGCAGAACATTTTCTTCATCAAATATGTTATGCCAGTTGAGCTAAATGTCCCTTGTATTTTTTCAGTTATTTTATATCATAAATCAGAAAGCACTTTCTATGATTTTGGGAAGAGAAAGAGGAGAAAGATGAGGAAGAGGTGAGGGAGGACGGAGGAAAGGAAGGAGAGAAGGAGGGAAAAACTGAACTAAGATAGCTCCATTAAGGCCACATTGCTATACACGACCATGTAACACTGTTGAGAATGTTGATCATTTAGGTGGGGAGAAATCAGACAGGTGACACTTGCATTGAGAACCAAGGCTTAGGGATCCAAGGAGTGCTTTGATTTCCTATTCCCAAAAGAAACTGACAGGAAAACTCCCCAAAACCAGGCACAGGTGACAGCTTGTAGACCAAAGAACTGGCTGAGTGAGATAATTAAAAGCGCCCTGCCACCAGGGATCAGTCAGGCTCTAACTGGTCCTAACAGCATGTGCAGGTGGGACTGCCTTTCACTGTGAAGTATCTTCCTTCCCTGGGGAAATGCACAAGTCAGCACCTACAGGAATAGTAACAGTGACAAGTGAGATGTGATAGAGATTAGGGATAAGTCAATAACACCCAGGTTCAACGTCTGAAACTAGTGTTAGCGTGAGACTGCCACCTTCTATAGTGGAATTAAAAAATAAGTTGGAAGCTCATCCCAGAACATCATCTCTTGCCCAGCCCATGGAAGAAAAAGAAAATCCCTCTACATTATTGCTGTTGTGCTTGGAGGAAGGGTGTAAGGATGACTAAGCTTTGTGGAAAAGACAATGATGCTGCTTTCAATTTGTCGTAATAAAGATGGGTATATCTCCTGTTACAACATAAGAATAATGAGGTTCTTTGTCTTGAGGAAAATTATTGCTGTTGTTACGTGCTATGCGTCAATTATATACTCAGGGTGACCCCAAGTGTTATGGAGTAGGGCTGCTCCATAGGGTTTTTTTGGATGTGTTTCATCCTATGGTACATAAGGTCGCTATGAGTTAGAGATACTTCGACGCCACCTAACAACAACAAATCTTTATAGGAGCAAATCACCGGTCTTTCTTCCTCAAAGCCACTGGGTGAGTTCAAACCACTAACCTTTTGGTTAAGCAGTGGAGCACTTAACTGCTGTGCCATGAAGGCACCATGATATACTAACTGCAAGCATGTTAATTATTCAAGTTAACTAAATCAACTTTTGATACATTAATTATCCAAATTTGACAACTATTCTAAAGAAGTTAAAGTCTTTTCATTCTTAGACTCCATTCTATGAGACCATGTTTATAAATATATTTGTTAAAATATTTGTATGGAGCCTGAATCAGATATTTTTTTAAGCCATCCTTGAGTAAACGGAATTGGAATAAATTACTGAATATGAAGGAATGAGTTTTATAATTTAACTTTGTTACTTATTTTTGATTTTGTGTGTTTTAAAAACATTTCAGCCACCATTCAACATCAAGGAGATGGATTTAAAAAAATTATAGAAATATAGATTATGTGTTGATGTTGCATATTAATGTATATAATTATAGAAGTTACTTTTCTCAATATAAAATATGTGTTACTATAATCTAAATTTATAAAACATGTATTGCCACTTGAAAATTTTAATTTCAGAAAGTATACTTCTTGATTACTCCACTTTGTGTGCATAGAAATCTTAAGCCTACCAGGCCATGGCAATAAATGGGAATTCTGTAAGTGCAACTTCACAAGGATTGTCACATTCATGAAATAAATGTCTTCTCAACAATGTTTTAATCTCAAAATTCTTTGATATAAGGAAACATACCTCATCCTATTATCAGGCATTTACCACTTCCAATAATGAAGCTTTCAGTCTTATTTTTTCCATGAGAAAAAGTTAATAGAGACTCTTATCAACTCTACGCTATGACTTCTCCCAGAAAATTGCTTCCAATACCTTACCAAATTAGTGAAATCCTAGGGGGGAAAAGTATATGATTATTATAGGTCCTCATTAAGTTAGAATTTGCAAGTATACTAGTCAATGCATGGACATAAAAAAAAGTTCTCAAAAAAAACTGTATCAATTACGCAGACTTCGAAATAACCCTTTAAAGTGTATTTATGCTATTCAAGTAATACCATTCTGTGATAAATGAAGCACTTGACATTTCTGTTTTAAAGCCCAAATATTATTTAAGTGTAAATTATATACAAAAATTATTTAACCAAATAAGTCAATTGATTACTTGTATTTATAGGCACCTCGTTTTTCTTTTTTCTTTTTCTGCAGTCCATAGCACAGAAACATTTTTGGAAATTACTGAGAGTAATACAAGAACTACTAAACTACTATGTATAGTGGGGACAAATAAAGAGGGGCTCAAAAGTTTCATAATATTAATAAATACATAAACAAACGTTTCCCTTGAAGTAAAGTCTGACTCATGGTGACTTCATGTCTATCAGAGTAGATCTGTGCTCCCCAGGGCTTTTAATGGCTGAGTTTTTGCAAGTAGATCACGAGGCCTTTTTTCGAGATGTCGCTGTTTGTGCCACCCAAGGACCCTATTGTGGATAGAAAGTAATCCTTCGTAAATTACCTAAAGATAGGTGGTGTTCTGCTAACTCCCTAAAAATACCCTGGCTCTGCTTGATTTGTTGCCAAGACCCCCAAGGTTATGACCACTATTCCCTGCTCTCAGCCCCCATCAGGCTTCAGAAAAGGGGAGGAAACCAGATGACAGAGGGCCTTGCTTCCAAGTCTTTCATTTATTGATGGAGAGTGTTAATAATTTTCTCTCTGAGGTGTGTGATCCTTCATAAGTCATCATCTGGGAGCTTGACTGAAGTACTCCTCACTCAATCAGCTCAGTTGCGAAGGCTTCAAAAATCACTCATCGAGGAACAATCTTACAGGGTCACAGTGGACTAGCCGTTGGCATTGTCAAGCAAGATTACCCATCGCTCAGTCTGCAGCTCATCTGCCATCCCCGCCAATAACAAAGAACAATCCTCTGGTTTCCCTGGAAAATGTCACGTTGACCTCCATTGGAGCGCACTCGAAATTCATGTAGCTAGTGCCTGTGCTTGCTAAAGATCCTGTTGACCTTTTACAAACTTATGAAAAGAGCTTTGGTTACAAGTGATCTTGGGAAGTTTTTCTTTTAATTCTCCTTTTTTTTAAGTATGGACTGTTTCATTTAGCAATAAGGCCATCTCTTTTTTTATATCAGTCGCCAGTGTTTCCTAATTACGTTATATTTCAGACACAACTAGTACGTTTTCCGTCATGATCTTACATGTCACTCACTATACATATAGCCAATCATTATGCAATATTAGACAAAAACACAGGGATACAGCAAGTGACTTAGTGTGATTTACATAACGCAGTAAATGTTCTAACACAGTCAGAAAGACACACAACACACACATATTTACTCATTCTGTTTCTTCTACCCTAGATCCATGACTGGCTTTCTCCGAAGTTTAATAGAGCAAATTACAACTAATGATGATGATAATACGGAGGAAAAAGAAGAAAAGGAGCATAAAGAGCTAATACTGCATATCACTTCTGCCTTTTTCAAAGTGATTTCACATACACCTTTCACTTAATTTCAGAACAACTTGAGGTGTAGGCATTGTTCGTCTCACTTCTCAGTTCAGGTAGTGTCATTCCAGAAAGTCTATGACTCCTTAGAGCACAAAGGGCTAGAAGCAGAATTGGAATACAGGTCACTGTTATTGTTGTTTGTATGTTTTTTCCTCTAACCTCCATGGTTTCTATTACAGCGGAGTTAAACAATAAATGACTGCATCATGTCAGGGTTTACCACACTTTTCTTTAATAACAACAACAAAAGAAAAATACATTGAGAACCTAGTCTGAGTTGGCAATTATGTTAGATACCAGTGAACAAAAAAGACATACTGTATCTTTCTTAATAATAAAATGGTAATAATAAAATCTTATTCCTACTGAGTACTTACCATATGCAAGGCACTATTCAAAGTAATGTACACATATTATTTAATCTTCACAACAGCCCTATGTGGTAGATAATATTATCCTCATTTTAGAGATGAAAAGACTGAGGAACACATTGCAATGGAGCTGAAGTTCAAATACAAATAATATGGCTTAAGAACTATGTGCTAACTTCTCTAGTATATGACCTCTCTCCTTCAGAGAGGTCCCTCTAATGGAGAAGAATTAATCATAACTCTTATAAGTGCTTTCAGGGAAAAGTCTTTCCATGAGAATACATAACATGAATCAAGGGAAATCTAATAGATGAATAGGAATTATCCACACAAAGTAGTGGAAGAGAGGAGAAAGCATTGTAGAGAGATGCAGCAGCACATGTGAAGTTCAGGCTATGGGAAGAAGTGTAAGCTGGATGGTGTCATTGGGATACAGAGAATGTAGAACAGATGGAAAAATGGCATGCAATGATACTACAGAGGAAAGAAGGGGCAGAGTACAGTAGAACTTTATAGTTAGAGCAAAGGGACATCACTGAACAGTTCTAACCAGAGGAGGGAAAAGGTAATCTTTGCGTTTATAAAAAGTAACTCTTGTCTGAAGTGTGTTGAATAAGTTTGAAGGAGAAAAATGTACATAGAAAGAGGCCAGCTACTGTAATCGTATAAATAAAGAATGATGGAGAAGGCGGGGCCAAGATGGCAGAGTAGTCAGATGCTTCCTCTTACAACAAAGACCCGAAAAAACAAGTGATTCGATTATATTGGCAATCTGGGAGCCCTGAACATCAAACGCAGAGTTGAGGAACCAGAATGAGTGGCAGGGGGAGGGAGAGACGGTTCGGAAGCAGCAAGGAGTTGCCAAACCTGAACTGGTGAAAGCCTGAGCCCTTCAGGCCTGAGCAGCTCATGCGTGAGTGGTGAGGCAGGCAAGCAGTGGTGCTGGGGAGGCGTATTCCTCACCGGGAGAGACCTAGCTGCAGAGAGTCTACTCAACCACCCAGAACCAGTGAAAAGCAGCCCTAGATCGGCAAAAGATAAGTACTGGCATACGGCGTATCGCACGGATCAAAAACACCCCCCTCAGGGAGAAACCTCTCTTTCATTTACCCCCGGGCTCTCTGCTCTGCACTGGGTTCCAGATTGGCTTCAGCAATTGCCGAGTCCCCTGGGCTAGAAGTAGGATCCGTCACATGCCCTAAGCCATTCTCCCAGCCTTGGAGAGTGAACAAATTAACAGGGGAAAAAATAAACTTCTAGCTCCCCTAAGCCAGGAATCCAGGGTAGGCATAGGCATAAGGGATCCACGGACTTTAAGTGCCTTTCCCCCTACAGAGACTTGTGTGGGCCCATTTCAACAGCGGAGGCCCTCATTACCGCAGTACAACAGGGTATATACCTGAAGTCTAACTTGAACTGTTTCAGCTGTAAAGTGGCAGGCTCATGACATTTAACACTGCTCTGCTCATTAAGCAGGGTCTTCACCTACCCATGTCAGGGGCCTGAGGACTGGTGGCTCCACCCACGCCACCTAGCCACCTGCAATAGGGGCCCATGAATAAGCGGTGCCCCCTAGTACTTACAGCCAACAGCACTGGGTGCTAATAGTCTGGCTGCAAAACCCACCCACTACACACTCTAGGAAACAGGGACACGCCTTCCTCCTGGACACTCAAGGCAGCCATCAGCCCCCTGCCTTGCTCAGAGTGTGTCCTGCTGTCACAGCCAGATGCCTGTGCCTACACCAATCACCCATGCCTGTCTAGAACTGTAGGTGAGAGCCTACAAGACACACTTGGTGGCCATCTAACTGAATACCTGAGCTGAATCCATACAGGCGGAGTGGGCAGACTCCTGAGCTCACATACCTAGTAACAGATCTAACCACCTGGTGACAGGGCATTAGAGCTGCAAAGGTACCAATAATCAAACTAACTCTTACAAGCAGCCTATTTGGGCATATTGAAACAAAACAAGAAGCTAAGACACAGTAAGCAAACATAAAATAAATAAATATAGTAATTTATTGATGGCTTGGAGACAACAGTCAATATCAAATCACATAAATAGGCAATCCATGATGGCTTCAGCAAGCTCCCAAAACAAAGAATCTAGAAATTTTCCAGAGGAGAAAAATTTCTTCAAATTACCGGAGGCAGAATACAAAACATTCATACGCAGAACACGCAATAGAGAAAATTAAAAAGATTAGAGAAGAGCATAATGACAAGTTTAACAGGCTGCAAGAATCCATGAAGAGACAGCAATCAGAAATCCAGAAGATTAACAATAAAATTTCAGAATTAGAGAAGTCAATAGAAAGTCATAGGAGCAGAACTGAAGCAATGGAAGGCAGAACTAGTGAGATTGAAGATAAAGCACTTGTCACTAACTTATTTGATGAAAAATCAGGGAAAAGGATTAAAAAAAATAAAATAAAAATACCCTAAGGATTATGTGGGACTCTTTCAAGAGGAATAACCTACAAGTGATTGGAGTACCAGAAGAGGGGTAGATAAAGGAAAATACAGAGAGAATTGTTGAAGATTTGTTGGCAGAAAACTTCCCTGATATCGTGAAAGATGACAAGATATCTATCCAAGATTATCACCCAACTCCACGTAAGGTAGATCACAAAAGAAAGTCACCAAGACATATTATAATCAAACTTGCCAAAACCAAAGATAAAGAGAGATTTTTAAGAGCAGCTAGGGATAAAAGAAAAGTCATCTACAAAGGAGAGTCAGTAAGAATAAGCTTGGACTACTCAGCAGAAAACATGCAAGCAAGAAGGCAATGAGATGACATATATAAAGCCTTCAAGGAAAAAAACTGCCAGCCAAGAATTATATATCCAACAAAACTGTCTCTCAAATATGATGGCGAAATTAGGGCATTTCTAGCTAAACAGAGCTTTAGGGTATTTGTAAAACCAAACTGAAATTACAAGAAATACTAAAGGGAGTCCTCTGGTTAGAAAATCAGTAACATCAGATAACAACCCAAGACCAGTACACACGACAGAGAAACCAGATATCAACCCAGATAGGGAAGTGACAAAAGTAAATCAAAGCTAAAGCACTGAAAATAGGGAAACAGATATCAATATGTAAAAGATGACAACATTAAAACAAAAAAGAGGGACCTAAAAAATGTAGACATAAACTTTGTATATGGAGAGGAAGTCAAGAGGATACAAAGAAATAAAAGACTGGTATAAACTTAGAAAAATAGGAGTAAATATTAAGGTAACCGCAAAGGAAATTAACAGTCCTAAAAATAAAGTAAAAAACTAGAAAAATATAAAGACTCAGCAACACAAAATCAACAACAAAGAAAAAGATGAAAAGACAATACATAAAGAAAAATGACGCAGCACAGAAAATTAAGTGGAAGAAAGAAATTGTGAACAACACACAAAAAAAGACATCAAAATGACAGCGCTAAACTCATACCTATCAATAATTACACTGAATGTAAATCAACAAAATGCACCAATAAAGAGACAGAGAGTGGCAGATTGGATAAAAAAACACGATCCATCTGTATGCTGCCTCCAAGAGACACACTTTAGACTTAAAGACACAAACAGGCTAAAATTCAAAGGATGGAAAAAGTATATCAAGCAAACAACACTCAAAAAAGAGCAGGAGTGGCAATACTGATCTCTGACAAAATAGACTTTAAAGTAAAATCCACCACAAAGGATAAGGAAGGACACTATACAATGATAAAAGGGTCAATACACCAGGAAGACGTAACTATAGTAAATATTTCCACACCCAAAGACAGGGCTCCAAAATACTCTAACGGCACTGAAAGAGATAGACAGCTCCTCAATAGTAGTAGGAGACTTCAACACACCACTTTCGGTGAACGACAGAACATCCAGAAAGAAGCTCAACAAAGACACAGAAGATCTAAATGCTACGATCAACCAACTTGATCTCATGGATATATATCGAATGCTCCAGCCAATCGCAGCCAAGTATACTTTATTTTCCAACGCACATGGAACATTCTCCAGAATAGACCACATATTAGGCCATAAAGCAAGCGTTAACAAAATCCAAAGAATCGAAATATTACAAAGCATCTTTTCTGACCATAAAGCCATAAAAGTAGAAATTAACAGCCAAAAAAGCAAGGAAAAAAAAATCAAACACATGGAAACTGAACAACACCTTGCTCAAAAACTACTGGGTTAGAGAAGAAATTAAGGATGGAATAAAGAAATTCA
>NW_004444025.1:8855907-8908186 GCF_000243295.1 Trichechus manatus latirostris
AGAAAACCCCAAAGAATCCACAAGAAAACTACTGGAACTAATAGAAGATTTCAGCAAAGTTTCAGGATACAAGACAAACACACAAAAATCAGTTGGATTCCTTTACACCAACAAAGAGAACTCTGAATAGGAAATCACCAAATCAATACTATTTACAACAGCCCCCAAGAAGATAAATTACTTAGGAATAAATCTAACCAGAGATGTGAAAGACCTATACAATGAAAACTATAAGGCACTACGGCAAGAAACCAAAAGAGACCTGCATAAGTGGAAAAAAAATTGTGGCTACGACAAATCCTATCAGTGTCTAATCTCAAAAATATACAAGATACTGCAAAACCTCAACAACAAAAAGACTAATAACCCAATCAAAAAATGTGCAAAGTATATGAACAGGCACTTTGCCAAAGAAGACATTTAGGTGGCTAACAGACACATGAAGAAATGCTCATGATCATTAGTCGTTAGAGAAATGCACATCAAAACTACAGTGAGATACCATCTCACTCCAACAAGGCTAGCATTAATCCAAAAAACACAAAATAATAAATGTTGGAGAGGTTGTGGAGAGACTGGAACACTTACACATTGTTGGTGGGAATGTAAAACGGTACAACCATTTTGGAAAATGATTTGGCGCTCCCTTAAAAAGCTAAAAATAGAAGTACCATACGATCCAGCTGTCCTGCTTCTTGGAATATATCCTAGAGAAATAAGAGCCGTCTCACGAATAAATATATGCACACACATGTTAATTGCAGCACTGTTCACAATAGCAAAAAGATGGAAACAACATAGGTGCCCATCAACAGATGAATGGATAAACAAATTGTGGTATATCCACACAATGGAATACTACGCAATGATAAAGAACAACGATGAAGCTGTGAAACATAACATGGAGGAAGCTGGAAGTAATTATGCTGAATGAATTTAGTCAGTCACAGAAGGATAAATATTGTATAAGACCACTATTATAAGGACTCAAGAAAAAGTTTAAACACAGAAGAAAACATTTTTTGATGGTTACGAGGGTGGGGAGGGAGGGTGAGGGTTATTTGCTAACTAGATAGTTGGTAAAAATTATCTTTGGTGAAGGGAAGGACAGCACACACTACAAGGGAAGTCAGCATAATGGGACTAAACTAAAGCTAAGAAGTTCCTGAATACAATGAAACACTTTGAGGGACAGAGTAGCAGGGGTAGGGGTCCGGGGACCATGCTTTCAGGGGACATCTAGGTCAATTGACATAACAAACTTTATTAAGAAAATGTTCTGCATCCTACTTTGGTGAGTGGCATCTGGGGTCTTAAAAGCTTGCAAGCGGCCATCTAAGATGCATCAATTGGTCCCAACTACCTGGAGTAAAGGAGAATGAAGAAGACCAGAGACACAAGGAAAGTAGTAGCCCAATAGAAAGGGCCACATAAACCAGAAACTTCATCAGCCTGAGACCAGAAGAACTAGATGGTGCCCGGCTACCACCAATGACCACCCTAACAGGGAACACAACAGAGAGTCCCGGATGGAGCAGGAGAAAGATGGGGTGAAGAACTCAAATTCTAGTAAGAAGACCAGACTTAATGGTCTGACTGAGACTGGAGGAACCCCGGAAAGCATGGCCCCTGGACTCTCTATCAGCCCAGGAGTAAAACAATTTCTGAGGCCAACTCTTCAGACAGGGATTGGACTGGACTGTGTGACATGAAGTGATACTCCGGAGGAGTGTGCCTCTTAGCTCAAGTAGATACAAGAGACTCAATGGGCAGCTTCTGTCCAGAGGTGAGATGGGAAGGCAGAGAGGGTTAGGAGCTGGTTGAATGAACATCAGGAATCAGGGATGGAAAGGAGGTGTTTTTTGTCACAGTATCAGGAGAGCAATTAGGGTCACATAACAATGTATGTATAAATTTTTGTACGGGAAAAAATTGTAAAAAAAGAATGATGGAGTTGTGGACGATGGTGGTGGGAAGTCTAGATGGGGAGAAGAAGGCAATTTGACAAATATATGGAAGCTTGAAATGACAGAATTTGACAATGTATTGGTTATAAAATGTGAGAAAGAAATATGACTCATCTATCCGTATGAGTAAAATAATAGATACGGTGTAGACTTTATTTAATTTTGGACCAATTAAAGAGGAAGGCCTTGTTTTTTTTGTTTTTTGTTTGTGTGTGTGTCTGTTTTAGAAAGAGCATAACATTTATAATTTTCCTTTGGCAAAAACTTCAATTAGTAAATTAAAAAAAAAACTTCCTTGTCGAAAAATCATTCTTAGTTTAATTCATAATTAGTGGACTGGAAAATATCAGTTAAAACACTAGGAAAATCTTAACACAATTTTAGCAAGATTCTCTTTTCATATTAATATAATTCTTACCAAAAAATCTAGAAAAAAGTAAATATGAACATCTTTTTTACTCCTCTCAAGTTTTTATTTTGAAAAATTTCCATTTTACATAAAAGTTGCAGCAATAGTACAATAGATATCCATACACTTACACCTGGGTTTACCAACCGTTAACATTTGTGATATTAGTTTTATCTCCGCTCTTTCTCTCTGTCTCTGTCTCTATGCACACTCACACAATATGTACATACATACGTACACTTAATCATTTCTAGTGTACTTCCTTGCAAGCCTCATGACAATCACTAAATCCTTCAGCATGTATCTCCTAAGAATGAGAGTGTTCTCCTGCATAACATACATAACACTCAGAACATTAATATAATACTATTACCTAATACACAGTCCAAAATCAAATTTTCCTGATTGCTCCAATAATGTGTGGTATAGCTTTTTTTTTCCCCTTGATCTAGAGTCCAGCAAGGATCACACATTGCCTGAAGTTATTATGTCTCTTTAATCTCAGTTAATCCAGAACAGCTCTTCAGCCATGTTTGACTTTTCTGGTATTGACATTTTTGAAGAATCCAGGCCAGCAGGCCTATTATATAATTCTTAATTTAAGATGTTCTTATTTTTTTCCTCATATTAACTATATTTCTCATCAATGATGAAGAAGTAAAGACTCTCTCTCTTTCACCCAAGAAATGGAAAAAAAAAAAAGTGTGAAAAAATCAGACAGTGAAAGGCGTATAATCTCATACAGAAAACTTCAAAAATGGCACCCAAAGAAATGATACAATGATTCCGATATTCAGGATTTGCCCCTACTCCATACCATCTTTCTGAAATATGCAAGAAACAAAAGTCAGTCACAATTTCTTATGAAATCTTAATAGAATCTCCAATTTAAAGAGAAAGCATCTGATAATTATTTAGACAACTTGGGAGAGAAAACCATCATTTTAAAAGACAGTGGTATGGCAGGAGGGGACAGGAAAGCTGGTGATAGGGAACCCAAGGTTGAGAAGGGACAGTGTTGACCTGTCGTGGGGTTGTCAACCATTGTCATAAAACAATATGTGTACTATCTGTTTAATGAGAAACTATTTGTTCTGTAAACCTTCATCTAAAGTACAATAAAATAAAATCAAAGACAGCTGTATGAGTCTATTTTTTAGGTATTTGAATATAATCACCAGAAGTAAAACAAAATCAATTAGACTATAGGTGGAAAAAGGAGTCTTGTGGTGCAGTGGTTAAGTTCTTGGCTGCTAACCAAAAAGGTTGGTGGTTTGAACCCACCAGCCGCTCCACAGGGGGAAGATGGGGCAGTCTGCTTCCATATAGATTACAGCCTTGGGAATTGTATGGGGCAGCTCTATTCTGTCCTATAGGGTCGCTATGAGTCGGAATTAACTCAACAGCAATAGGATTGGTTTTCTTACGGGTGGAAAGGATGGAATAGGGGACTCTTGCTTTTCTTTTTAAGCTCTCTATATAATTTTATTTTTTAATTTATACGCATGTAGCACGCATTACTTTGGAAAAAAAGAAAAAAATTATTTTTTCTTTATTAGAGACATTTGAAAGACCCAAAAAGGATTATAATTCATAAAGAATAGCAACACATCTTATACATGCTTCACTCTAATCCTCTAGAATTCTATATTCTCTGGAACCTCTTGTTCATTAGGACCCCCATACACAATTATACTGATATCCAGTACAAAGCATTTTTTCTAATTGAATCTCTTTATTTTACTACCAATATGGAAAATTACTTAAACTTTTGTTATTGTCAATTGACTTAAATATTTTTATTTTCCTTTCAAATTTTTCCTTTCTTTTTTTGCCCACTATTGATTCAGAATTTTTACAAATGAGGGATGTGGAGATGGCAATCATAGGAGGCTGGGTGTGTGGTAGTAACGTATAGAAAACCAAACCACACCTGCTGCTGTCAAGTCAATTCCAACTCTTGGTGACCCTGTAGGACAGAGCAGAACTGTCCCATAAGGTTTCCAAGGAGTGGCTAGAGGATTCGAACTGCTGCTCTTTTGGTTAGCAGCCATAGCTCTCAGCCACTGTGCCACCAGAGCTCCAATGCACAGAAAGGAAAAACTAAATATACTTCCCTTTACTACCTTCAAGGCACCATTGGGAACTGCCCCTGCTCAATTTGCATCATAAAAATTAGGAACTGATCTTGGTGAAGTGGTTAATTTGGAAGGTGGCAGTTTCTAGACCTTCTCACCTTAATTTATACGCTAAACACAAGCACCCTTATAAACTGCCGCATTATCTCTAATAGAATCAGCTCAGAGTGTTGTAAGAAAACATCTGGAGGGTTTAAGTTAGAAGGGCAGATGAGTCAGCAAAGCTTTTTCTGCAGGTAGTTTTCTTTAAGCTAAAACTTAAAGAACCTACAGGAGTTAGCGAGCAATAAAGCAGAAAAATTCACTCCAGAAAGAGAAATCAGAAAACAGCAGGAGATTTGGTTGGACCGTAAAAGGAGTGAGAAGAAGTTGGTGGGAGTGAGGAGTTTGGTAGGAGATAGGGCTGGAGACATGGCAGCCATCAAGGGCTAAAGAGTCTTGTAAACTAGGTGAAGGAAGTTAGTGTCTATTCTGAAGCCAAAGAGAACATTTGTATCTGCTGCATAGTGATGTTAGTGAACTCTGTAGTTTGATCTGTTTATTTTGGCTGTTATCTCCATTGAACATATTTATATCATTGTGAAGGCAGAATAGTAAAATGTCTATGTTACTTTACCTTGACATTACTCAGCATGAGATTTCCGTTCAGCATGTAATTTCTTTTGGTTGTACACCTTGTAACGAAATAGAAGAATATAGCCTGTTGGGTTGTTACTATTGTTGGAAAGACCTCCTTCTGTCTTGACAATTGGCCAGTTTGGAGAAATTGGTATATTTCTCCAAAATGCAACCAATATGTGTTTGAAATATATTTTCCTAGCTCAATGCTGAAAATAAGCCCCTGAGATTGCAGAGAAACACTGAGTAGCAAACCAAGTCCATTCCTAACACTCATCCTTCTCTCTTGTGGCAATGCCTTCTCTTCTCTCAGTTATGGCTATTTTGTGTATACAACTTTTTATATAAATTTGATTATTTTGAAATTTCAATTTATGATATCTTGTAGTCAGTGAGGAAAAGCTATAGATTCTTGGAAAAGGTTTGTTTTTGTCTTCCTATAAGGGTGGAAAACATTCCCAGTTTAAATCATATGAATTCAGGAAGTCCTTGGACATGAAACCGGAACCTTGGTGTTAGCTGCCATCAAGTCGATTTCAACTCATGGTGACTCCATGTGTTGCAGTGTAGAAATGTGCTCCATAGAGTTTAGCTGTTACTTTGTTAGGTGCTGTTGAGTTGGTTCCAGCTCATAGCGACACTGTGTACGACAGAACAAACTCCTGCCTGGTCCTGGGCCGTGGAGTCGCTGTGAGTCCTCACTGACTTGATGACACCTAACGACAACAACATCTAGGGAGAGGGGCTTGCTGTGTTCCAGTTACCACCTGAGACTGGGTCTTCTTTCCAAATGGAAGCATGTGATAAGCCTCCAAAATACCATCTACCTCTGCTTTTTTGGACCATTCCTGCTATAAAGCTGGGTTCCCTGAGAAGCATACTCTGAACTGTAGATTATCATGCAGGAGTGGTCCATAGTTCAGCACCTGTGAAATGGAGAGCAAGTAAGTAGTACTGTGCAAAGGGAGAATTTGAGATGTAAAGTGTTTCCAACAAAGGCCTCACCTGACTCCATAGAGAGCTCTGGAGTTGGTATGGCCTATCAGAGTTGTCCCAAATTAAATAAAAGGATCTTTAAAAACCCACGTTGATCCGTCACTGGATAGAGATGCCCTTGGAAGGAGGTGTGACCTTAGAAAAGACAGTTTACTTCAGCAGAATAAACTTCCAAAAGGGAATCTCCATGACCTAGCACAGCATCAGCCACATGTACTACCTGTATATGACTACAGGTAGTCCCCAGCTTACAAGATTGGGTTCTGTTCTGACAACTCCATTGTAAGTCAGTTTTGACGTAAGTCAAATACCTCATTTAAAACAAAAAAAATTCATTATTATTACCTTTTATTATCAGTATCTTTATAAATCTGATCTTTGTCGGCATCAGTATCATAACAATGAAGTTGGAGATGTAATGGCTGTCATACGTCATTAGAGTTGAACATTGCCCAACTTTCTATCCATTATGACTCCCTACACGGACACAGACACAAACTTCATTGTAGGACAGGACATAGCCTGCTATAGGGCAGTGTTTTGATCAGTAAATCAGATCATTGAACATCTGCTAGTGAACATCTGAGAATGAGAACATCAGCAAACTATGTGCTGCAGCATTGCACGCAGTACAGGTAGTCCGCAATTTATGACATATTCGAGTTACAACAAACGACACAACAGTTCTTTTTTGTTTCTGTACATCTTATCGTTAGTAATATGTACTACATACAATGTTGGTGTGTAATTTGCTGATGTCAAATCGTATCTGTAAGTCTGTATGTGACATTTCCAACCCTTGAAGATAAATAAAGATAGGATTTATAAAGATATTGATCATAAAAGGCAATAATAATGAAAACCAAAAAAAAATGAAGTATTCAATTTCTGGCAGAACAGACTTAGGACAGAGTCATCAGAACAGAACCCCTTCATAAGCTGGGGACTGCCTGTACATATTACTAATGATACTATGTAAAAAAAAAAAAAACAAAGAAGGACAGTAGTAAGTGCAGTTTCTCCTAGTAACTCATAGCGACCCTATAGGACAGAGTGAACTGCCCCATAGTTTCCAAGGAGCACCTGGTGGATTCAAACCGCCAATCTTTTGGTTAGCAGCTGTAACTCTTAACCACTACACCACCAGGGTTTCCTAACTCTGGGGGAACTACCTGTATTTCAATATATGGCGATCTCAATCTCAGGGGTCTGACTCCATTCTGTTTTTTTTGTTTTTCCTTTTTTTTCCTGCCAATTCCCACACATAGTAGCCTCCTCCTTTTTTTTTTTTTTTTGGCTTGGTGATATTTGATTGTTAGTTCATTTATTGATTTTAATCTGTAGTAGTCTTCCAGGACTAGATGTTTCTGATTCTCTGGATATTGGAGGGGTATCATTGCCATGGAGCTTCTTAACCCTCTGAGACTTGATTCAGTACAGAAGTCTCAGACTTCCCCAGATTACTGTTGGTTCAAAATTTAAGAACAATAATAGCAATGCCATATGAGAATTCATACTCAGAGAAACACCCCTCCTACTGGCTACCCACTAACAGGGCTTGATTTCTCTGCTCCTCTTGCCTCTGTTTTGGGTAAGGTCCTTAGAAGCTTCTTGTATCTTCTTTGAGGCTACCACTGCCTGAAAGGGTGCATACTTCCCAGAGACCAGTTGTTCTACCATAGAAAGGCGGTTCAGAGCACCTGGTCAGCCATAACACTGAGGAAAGCAGCCATACAGATAAAGCCCTCCTCTTCACCTGGCTCTCTCCAACTTATGCTTTGGGTCTCCCCTATCAATGCCAATTCCTTGAGGAAGTGGGTTAAGTTCAGTTCTTCTCTTACAGTCTTGTATATATCCTCTACCATAGCACCCAGCACATTACACTAGAGTTGCATATTTACTTGTCTGTATCCCAAACTATAATATAAGCAACTTGAGGCTAAACGCCACATCTACCTTGTTCATTGTTCATTAGAATTCTAGCATATAACACAGTACCAGATACCTAATAGATAATCAATAAAGGCTCATCTAAATTATAAATAAGTCGACATATAGTTTTTACTGTGGCTTTCTATTACCTAGATGTTCCTTGATTCAATGTGTTGTCCTCATCAGAGAATAAAAATAGAAGGAGTGATTGAACTGTCAGTGAAAGTATTTATTAGATTTAGTGGTAAAATATCTTTATGTACTTGTACTGTGACAAAACAACATCCTTTAAGGCTACTTTTTAGGGTTGAAATCAACTTGATGGCAACGGATTTTGTTTTTTGGCTTTATATATAGTATATAAACGTCATCAGTCATCATATTTATTAAGGCTGCAGATGTTTAATTTAGAATCTGCCATATTTGTCACCACTATATAAAAATGTACTACTCCTTACATTATCTAAAACAGCATTATGATGAACTGTCTTACTAATTTTCTCTGACTGTCCAATGAGTCATATACTTCCTGTCAAAATCTTTCTTCTCATTTTTACTAGCTAAATGCTTAAACTTACTGACATTATTTATGTAAATGGAAACATGCGGAAAGTATGTATAAAACTAGCCTGTTTTATAAGATACAATTATTTAGGAGGAATTTGTCACAGGATTATGTCAATGGGGAGAATTATTTCTTCTTACTGTTTAATATAGTTATTCTCTCCTCTCTCTCTTTATCTGTCTCTCTCTCTCTATGTATGTAGACGCACATACACATACATACAGGCAAAATTGCATTTTGAGAATTAAAATCCTCATCATTGGCTTTCACCATCCACTCTGAAAGCTCTATAATTTGCTTTTGATATACCCCTTATCTTAGTCTTTTAGTACTGCCATAACAGAAATACCAAAGTGGGTGGTTTTAACAAACAAAAATTTATTTTTTCACACTTAGGAAGGCTAAAAGTCTGAATTCAGGGCCCCAAGTCTAGGGGAAGGCTCTCTGTCTGCTCTGGAGGTAATACTTGTCTCAGCTTTTCCACCATTTTTCCTGGTACTCCTTGGGGTTCTCCACTTGGTGTCTGTCTTCCTTGTTTGCTTGCTTGTCTCCGCTCTCTTTATACCTCAGAAGTGATTGGCTTAAAACACACCCTACACTGATATGATCTCATTAACATAAAAAGAAAACCGTATTCCTAAATGGGATTACTTCCACAAGTATAGCGATTATGATTTACTACACATACTTGGAGGGGGGGACACAATTCAATACTTAACGCTGTTTATAAACACTGAGTAAGGATCTACCTTTCAATTTGTGGCGAAAATAACTATTCTGGTATTCCTTTCACCTATTAACTGTAAATCTTGATCCACCTGCTTTGTATTTATCTTCAATCAATTCACCCGACAACTGGCTTCTGAAAGTTGCTCTCTTTTGTTGTCTATATATATCCTGTGGAGAATTTCTAAGTTTATCACATCTGAAATACAATTACAATTTTTTTGCAGGACTTCATAGTTATAGATAGATACAGCTAACCATTTACAACTGCCTACAGATTATGTTTTAGATTTGCTAGTAATGAAGCTGCTCAAGAAACCGGAACCAAATATAATGTCAAAGTAGGTCTACATGTGTTAGATATATACAAATTAAATCCTAATTTGCTCTGTAGACCATTGTTCTATTCTAGTGATGGAAAACACATCATCGCCGTGTTTTGCCATAATCCCAAATGACATGCTGACCTATATGCTTTTATTTTCAATTCTGTCAGTTACAGCTTCTCTGGCCAATCTTTCACAAAATCTTCACTTAGGAATGAAAACGTGCTTTAGTTTTTATTTCTCTGCAATACGCAACTACACAATCTAGTTTTGTTTTGTTTATTTGTCTTTTAGGCTTATCAATGATCCATTTCTAAATCTAAAAAAACAGTAATCTATCATTTGCAGCTTCTCCTGTGTGAAATGTCCGAAGACTGTATGGTTATTCAGCAGGTCTTCCATGGTTATGTAATAGAGCTGTGAGGACGAAATTGGCTGTTATTTGAAATTTTTCCCAAAGATCAAGGGTAATATTTTCAACTTTGTATCTAATTCTCTCGTTTTTAAAAGCATTAATTAATTATATAATATGGATGAAAAATGCATTTATAGAGTGGTTATAACATACATCATTATTGATACAAAGTAGTGGTGTCATAGATTTTATTTTTACTATCTGATATGGCCTTAGTGTCATCTCTGAGATCTCCTTAGGATGTGAGGAGTCAGAGTGGGTAATGGAACTCTCTGAAGTTTAGAGGCAAAGGCTGTTTCATTTCAGGAAAAGAAAATAAATTTTATTAGAAGAAATATGAAGATAAAATAAAATTATCGGTGAAGTTGGCACCCTTGAAAAACCAAATCAGTTGTTGTTGAGTTGGTACGGACTCATGGCAATCCCATGTTGTACAGAGTAGAAGTGCTCCAAAGGGCTTTCTTGGTTGTAGTCTTTACAGAAGCAGATTTCCAAGCCTTTTTTCCACCATGCTGCTAGCTGGGTTCAACCGCCAACCTTTAGGTTAGTAGTCTAGTGTAACTGTTTGTGCCACCCAAGGACGCTTAGGGATACCTAAACTGACAAAGGCCTATTCTTACATGCATTGGCCTGTATCTTTCTAAAATTTACCATATTAAAAAGACATAGTATTATTTATCATAAAGAAACTTCTTGATTTAAAATCCCTACGTGAAATGATCTCCAAATTTAGGCGAATAAAAGTGAAATTGAGAAACTCTTTAGTTGGAAGTCACACGTTCCAGTTTTGTGTAGAGTGAATTCCTGAAACAGTGTGTGCAAATCATATAGAACACTTGGGAAGTCTCTCTATGTGCTAACTGTCCTAGGTCAAGCACCAGGCTAGGTAAGAATTCTTATGTACTGAAACTATTGACTCTAGAGACTCTGGGCTTCTTTTGTCACCTATTTTTGAGCTGACTTATAGGTTCCGAGGCTTAAACTTTCTGGGACATCTCGTCTAAGATTCCTATCGAGCTGCAAAGGAAATGAATCAATCAAGAAGTAGTAAGACCTTATCCCATTCTCATTAACCCACTAGTTGTTAGGTGTCCTCGAGTCCATTATGACTCATAGAGACCCTATGTGACAGAGCAGAACTGTCTCATAGGGTTTTCTTGGCTGTAATTTTTATGAAAGCAGATCACCAGTTCTTTCTCCCACTAAGCTGCTAAGTGGGTTCAAAGTGCCAACCTTTTGGTTACCAGCTGAGCACTCAACTGTTTGCACCACCAGGACTCCCTAACCAATAGTACGATATTCAAAGTATTCAAATTGGACCCTCAGGGTCTTAGAAAAGCAACATTTATCTAGGTTATCGTAATTAGACGAAACAACAGAACACAGCGATCTGTTGCCTTCTTATCCCATGAGCCCCACTCCCACACCTCTACAATATCAGCAAATAGCCCGGTGTTTACAGCAATAGCTGTTCCTCTGCCATCCATTATTAGAAAGCACTGATTAGAATTTCTTTGCCCTTCATGTTTCGCCACAAAGGACTGTTGTAATATATTTAATCCATGGCCCCTTAACATGCGTCATGGTGGTTTAGCACACAACGTGGTGGTTTCGCACACAATATTGTGTATGCTTTGTTTTCTTTACTACACCTTCATCTGGCACAAGACACTCTAAGGCATAAGTAACACATTCATGATTACTATTTTACCAGCCCTGACAACAGTGTACAAAACATCTTATACCTTCCAGTTAACAAATTTCAGTACAAGCAAAGCTAGTATCTGAAAGGTAATCCTAAAAAGAGTTTATTTTCTGAATATGTCTCTATAGCTTACCTCCACATTATATTATTATTTTATCTAGTGTTAAGTGAAACTAAAGATAAAACAAAGAGCTGAAACTTTTCTTTGGATTTAGCATGCACATAGGATTTAGGAACAAGATTTTTATATTTAAAGATAAGGAGCCCTGGTGGTGCAGTGGTTAAAGCAATTGACTGCTAACTGAAGGGTTGGTGGTTCAAAACTACTGGCCACTCTTCCGGAGAAAGATGTGGCAGTCTGCTTCCGTAGATATTTACAGTCTTGGAAACCCTATGGGGTCACTATGAGTTGGAATCGACTCAGTCAGTGGGTTTTTTTGGCTTGGTATATCAAACTAAGTAAATCATAACTTCATATTTTAGACACTTGTTAATATAAGTTTCTTAAACATGCCAGCAGTATATCCATGTCTGTGAGTTATATAATACCCAAAGTAAATTGTCATAGAGTACATTGATTTTAAAAATTTAATCACATAAACAACACAGTACATTATAAAATTATTTTTTTAAGTAATGTAAGCTCTGTGAACCTAACAATAATGTGTTACATTTTAATATCTCTAAAGATTCCATTAAAAATCTATTAATTCTTCAGAGCACTTTGACTTAAACAATTATTATAAAAATTAATCATTTACTTTTCAAAAGGAGCTGTATAACTTCGCCTTAGAGTTATGAAATCCCAGCTGAAATAAAATTTGACTTGAGTAGGATATTCTATGTAATAACATTTATTTGATATCTACAGAAAACGACCAAATAATCTCTCTATAGTGTGGTAAGAGCAATTCAATGCCACTTCTTTCAATTTAATTTTTGTTCAAACAGTGGAGGAATATAAAAGGCTTTGAAGACTTTTATGACGACAGCTTTAGAGACAAGGGATAGCATTTATAAACTTTTGACCCCCCCAAAAAAAATTAAGACCAAAAAGATTTATAGGCCACAAAGTTTTCTTTTTCAGGACATGCCAAATTGGATTTTATATAGTTATATTAAAATGCATAGCTAGATTCCTGGTCTAGAACAATCATAAAAATGAACGCACAGTAGCCAACACAATACAGAAGAAGAGCAGAGAAGACTGGCGCTACTCCACTTCAAACTTACTATAAAGCTATTCTGATCAAGATAGTGTGCTATTGATGAACAAATAGGCCCATAGATCAGTAGAACAAAATAGAGTCCAGAGTGGATCCACACAGTGTAGTCAACTTACCTCTGACAGTGGAGCAAAGGGAGTATGCTGGAGAATGGAGAGTCTTTTCCACAAAGGTGTTGGAACAACCAGACACCCACGTGCAAAATATGAATCTAGACACAAGCCTTACACCTTTCACACACACACAAAAAAAGTAACTCAAAATGGATCACAGACCTAAACATTAAACACAAAACTATACAACTTCTAGATGACAATATAAGAGAAAATCTAGATGACCTTGGGTTTGATGATGACTTTTTAGATACAACAGCAAAGACACAATTCATAAAAGAAAAAACTGACAAGTCAGACTTCATTAAAATTAAAAACTTTTATTCTGCAAAATAAATGAAGAGGCAAGTCACAGACTTGGAGAAAATATTTGCAAAATATATGTCTCGTGGTATCCAAAATATACAAAGAACCCTTAAAATTCAACAATAATAAAATATAAACTCAATGAAAAGATCTGAACACACACCTCACCAAAGGAGATATACAGATGGCAAGTAAGCATACGAAGATGCTCGACGTCATATGCCATTATGGGTTTGCAAATTAAAACAATGAAACACCACTACATACCTATAGAGTGGGTAAAATCCAGAACACAGACAGCACCAAACGCTAGTGAGGATGTGGAGTCACTTTGGAAGAACAGTCTGGCCGTTTCTTACAAAGCTAAACATAGTCTTACCACACAATGTAGCAACCACCTCCTAGATATTTACACAAATGAGTTGAAAATGTATGTCCACATATAAGTATGCACACTGATGTTTATATTTATATGTATACGTTTATATTTATAGCAGCTTTATTCATAATTGCCAAAAACAGGAGGCAACTAAGATGCCCTGCAATAGGTGAATGGACGCAAAACAGCATCGAGGAAACTTAAACACATATTGCTAAGTGAAAGAATCAGTCTGAAAAGGTTAGCTACTGTATGATTCCAACTGGAAGACATTCTAGAATAGGCAAAGCTATTGTTGTTATTGCTGGCTGCTGTTGAGTTGTCCCTCAACTTAAGGTGACCTCATGCACAACAGAACAAATATATTAGAATTCATCTCATAGATTTTGTGACGATTAAATGAAAAGTGCTTAGAAAAGCACTTGACGCAGATAAGGGCCATTGCTATGCTGTTGTTGTTATTACTTGCCATTGAGTCTATTCTGACTCATGGTGACTCCATGTGACCCTACGGATGCAGACTGGAACTGCTCCAGACGGTTTTCAAGGCCGTCATCTGACAGGGATCACAACAGAGAGTCTCAGACAGAGTGGGAGAAAAATGTAGAACAGAACACAAATTCATGAAAAAAGACCAGACTTACTGGTCTGACAGAGCTTGGAGGAACCCCTAAAACTATGGCCGCCAGACCCTCTGCTAACCCAGAACTGAAACCATTCCCAAAGCCCACCCTTTCAAAGATTAGACAGGCCTATAAAACAAAAAAAACCACATGAGGAGTGTGCTTCTTAGTTCAATCAAATGTACAAATCCAAATGTGCAACTCCTCTCCAAAAGCAAGGCAAGAAGGCAGGAAGGGACAGGAGCTGGACAGCACAGGAAACCCAGGGTGGAAAGGGCAAGCGTGCTGTCACCTTCTGGGGTTTGCAACCAGTGTCATAAAACAATATGTGTCTACATTTTTGAATGAAAAATTAGCTTGAGCGATATACTTTCACCTAAAGCACAATTAAAAAAAAAAAAAAGACATCCATAGTTTGTAAAATATTTGTTAGGATCTTAGTCCTTCCTATCATTGACATCAGGCTTCTGCCATGTAAACAACTATTTTATAATTTTTCCTATTTTTAAAATATCTGTTTATTTTTCCCTCCAACAAAAAGAAACTCTTACCTAAGTAATACACATTAGAAATAACTATTATGTTTTCGTGAGCTCGTTGGCTTATTTCGTTAGTATTCTAATAGAAATTGTATTACCCGTACTCCAGAGAGAAAACTCCAATTTCAAAACATTTCACTTACATGCATAATAGCCGAATGCTTTTCCTGGAGAGCTTCCTCCTTAAGGCCTCAATCTTCTTTTTCTAACCTGGACTGTTTCTCTCTGGCCTGTCACAACGCTGTCCTCCTGTGACCCTCCTCATTCCCCTCTTGTATTTGATACACTATTTCCTGAGTATTCATATTTTTCCTCTCTTCATTTACTCCTTTATTTTGATGGAACACATCTTCCAATAGCTCCCTCTCTATTCTCTTTGTTCTAAATATATACCTGTGTTAGTCCTCTACTGCCAGTTAGTAGAAGGAAAGAAAACGGACATACATGTGATCAATCCCTGTTTTTAACTCTTCTCCTCCAATAAATATTATTTTTAAAAGGAATGTTGAAACCAGGATGACTTACCAAATGTCAAGACAAGGCCATGCCTTAGGAAGATTGCCTTTATCCCCAGCTTAAAAATAAAGAAAATCCTACAGATTAAAAATTGATTAATTCCATTTATTAAGACTTATCCTGTCAATCTAAGAATAAAAACTATTGGAGGGGCCATTCCTGAGGTAACAAAGGAAAAGGAGTTTGAAAGGCTCCATAAGAAAAAATAAATGAAATAAGCCCTATGGAGCATTTCTGAAGAAATGGACACATTAATTCCAAATATTACAACCTCGATTTCTAACTACACAGAAAGACCAGAACTACAGAGGATTGTGAGTATTAGTAAACTGAAAATGTTTTCATGCTTAATCTTCCTGTCTTGATAAGTTGCAGCTAGTGAAGTGATTTTAATTTCACCTTTTACTCATCTACCTTTAGTAAATATGCCCATGTCAATGCAAAATACTTCTGAGATGCCTAAATAGAAATTGAAAAAAGAGGTCTAAATAACCAGAAAATTGGCACTCTAAGGAATTCTTGGTTGACATTACTGAATCAACAAGAATAGACAAAACAATACATACAGTAAAACCTGCGAAAGCCAGAACCTGTATATGGTGGAAATCTGTCAGAGAAGGAAAACTCAAATATTTTCCACTAAAATGAATGATAGAAAAGTGGTAAAACTGTACCCTGTCAAACGTGGAAAACTTGCACAACCCAGAAAAACCAGGCAGTCTTGTTGAGTTCCAGCTCTCACAGGTTTTACTGTAATAATAAAAATCTCAGAAGGGGAGCCAAGATGGCGGATTAGTCACACACACTATAACATCCCCTGCACCAAGACACAAAAAGCCAAGCAAAACAGAAGCAGATAACAATCCAGGAACCCTGAACATAATGAAAAGAAAGTCTAAGAATTGAACCAAACACCAATTGGAAGGATTAAGGGGAAAGCAGCAAAAGAGGTATAACATGGAACAGAGGAGCTCAGCCAGCCATCCCAGCCAGCCATGGCTAATTTAAGACAAAGCCAAGAGTGACCTTGGGTAAAGAAAACAGTAAGGCAGCTTCAACAACTTTCCCAGAAGGGACATACGAACTGTATAGACACACACGGAAATAAGCAGAGACCTGTAGGATGCCAGATCCAGAACCGGAGATACTCAAGAGCAGTGACGCTTGACCTCAGGAGTGAGTAGCGCCCATGAGGCTGTGGACCCGCGGAGTGTCAGCAGGAGCTCTCCCACTCAATCGGTCCCCAGGTAGACCACCCTTCTGGCACTCAAGAGAGGACAGGTCCTGCTTGCTGGCTGCAGCAGACGTGAGGTGCCCTGGCACCCATATATCCTAGCCAGAGGAATGCACTCCCTCTCGACCCATATCCTTCTGATCACTGTTGGCAGAAGGTCCCATATCCTGACCACCTTGCCTGACAGGGGAACCACAACACAAGTCTATACTCTTCCCCCCTACCCTACCCAACCCCATCTACTACCCTCCTTGCCCATCTGATGAGCGAGACTAGATGCTCCCCTGTGCTTGTGCCCACACTTCCACCTACTCCCTCCAAGGGTCTGGTGGAGGGTAGTGGCAGTGGGACAGTGAGGCAGCTCGCCCACTGCTCCTTCTACCTTTCCCCCATTCAGCATGAGGTGGCACCTCTGTGGGTGCATCTGCCACCATCCCTCAACTTGCCCAGTAAGGGACAGAGGGCATGTGACTGTGCATGCACCCCACCCATAGCCGCTTTCTCCCCTCTACCAACTGACACAAGGCAGCATTACTGTGCTCGCATTCATCAAGTACAACTCTCCCCTTAACCCATCCAGCAAGGGGCAGAAGAACAGTGACTGTGCACACATCCCATCACAGCCCCTTCCTCCCTCTCCCCAACTTACATGAGGTGGCACCACTGTGCACACATCTCCCAGACATGACTCCATCCCTTAACCAGCCCAGCAAGGGGCAGAGGAGCTACAACTACATACGCATCCCACCCTGAGGCCCTGCCTCCCTCCCTCTGACCAGCATAGAGTGGAAGAAGAGAGAGTGCATGCATAACCACCTGCTGCACCTTCCTCCCTCTTCCCGCCACTGCCAAACAGAGGCAGTGACACTGAGCGAGCATTCCTCTGCAACCTGCCAAGAGGAGGTGGCGATACAGCCACTGTGTAAACGTACACCTGCCACCCTCCCTACCACCTACACACCCCCAAACCGGTGAGAGGTGATGAATACACTGCCACTTGTGCACCACACCCATGTCAGCTGCTCCACCTGCACAAAAAGCACCATTCCCCACCGCTGAGTCACCAAACTAAAGACAGACAGAGGCCAAAGCCCAACCAACCCACCCTGAGCTGCCCTGAAACATCAGTAAACAGAGATCTGAGCTCCTGCACCTACCCACCATTCCACTTGCCCAAAGACAGGTAGGGAGTGCTCCAACATGGCCAGTCCAGCTACCAGAGCACCAATCCAGCCATGCCTGCCAGGAATCACCAAAACAAACAAACGAAAAAACAGGATCTAGCAAACAATTACACAAATAAAAAATAAATACAATAATTTCTTAATGTCCCAGAGACAACAGACAATAGCAGGTCAAGATGGCCACAGGAAGTGACTGTAATAAAGAACCAGAAACCCTCCCTGAGAAAGAAAAGGTAATAGAGCTTCCTATAAGGAATTCAAAAGACTTATGTATAGGGCCCTCAAAGGAATCAAGGAAAACACAGACGAAACTATGGAGAACACAAACAAAATCAAGGAACGCACAGACAAAGCAGTAGAAGAACTCAGAAAAACAATACAAGACCAAAATGACAAAATAAATAGGCAATTGGAAATGACACAGAAACAGCAACTAGAAATCCAGAATCTTAACAATAAAATTGCGGAAATTGACAACTCAATGGGGAGTCACAGAAGTAGAATTGAAACAATGGGAGATAGTATCAATGGAATAGACCAATCCCTTGACACTAATCTGTTTGAGGAGCAATCAAAAAAAAAAAAAAAGAATGAAGAAAGCCTAAGAGTTATACACGACACCATCAAGAAGAATAACTTACCTGTAATCAGAATCCCAGAAGAGGAGGAGTCAAAAAAGAAGAGAGAAAATCGTTGAAGATATGCTGATGGAAAACTTCCTTAATATCATGAAAGAGCAATGAAACCCGTGCAGGATAGATCGCAATAGAAGAACACTGAGACATATCATAATCAAACTTTTCAAAGACAAAGACAAAGAAAGAATCCTGAAAGCAGTTTGGGAAAAATGGAAGATCACCTACAAAGGGGCGTTGATAAGACTAAGTTCTGATTACTCAGCAGAAACCATGCACGCAAGAAGACAATGGGACAATACATATAAAACCTTAAAAGAATAAACAGCCAACCAAGAATTATAGATCCTGCAAAATTATCCCTCAAATATGATGGTGAAATTAGGACATTTTCAGATAACAAAAATTAATGGAATTTGTAAAAACTAAGCCAACTTTATAAGAAATATTACAGGTGGACATTCAGACAGAAAACTAATAACACACCAGACAACGACCTGAGATTAAAACACCAGGCAACATCAGACACACATCAACACGGATAAAAAACTCTCAAAAATAAAGCTAAAGATGGAAAACAGGGAACAAGAAATGTCAATCTGTAACTGACGAGCACTTCAAAACATAAAGGGAAAAATAAAGGGTATAGGTTTAGAACTTCCACATGGAGAGGAAGTCAAGGCAATATCAAGAAATAAATCACTGCTTTAAACTTAGGAAGATAAAGGTAAATTTCAGGGTAACCACAAAGAAAGTCAACAAAAGTACTCGTCAAATTATAAAAGAAAAAAAATCATAAAGATTCAGTACACACAAAACCAAAAATGACAAAGGAAATAAAAAGACAATTTTTAAAAACTCAGCCTGGAAAATTAAGTGGAATGAAGAAACCATCCACACCACAAAAAAAGCATAAGAAAATGACAGCAATAAACTAATACCTAGGAATAATCACACTGAATGTAAGTGGCCTAAATACACTAGTAAAGAGAAGAGTGGTAGAAAGGATAAAAAAATAAAAAACAACCCAACAATATGCTGTCTGCAAGAGACAAAACTTAAACACAAAGATATAAATAAACTAAAATTTAAAAGATGGAAAAAGATATATCAAGCAAGCAATAACCAAAAAACTGCAGGAATGGCATATTAATCTCTGATAAAATAGATTTTAAAGCAAAATCCATTATAAAAGACAAGGAAGAGCATTAATAATATACTAACTAAAGGGTCAATCCACCAAGAGAAAATAACTGTAATAAATATATACGCACCCAATGACAGAGCTCCAAAATACATAAAACAAACTCTAAATTAACAGCACTGAAAAAAGAAATAGACAGTTCCACAATAATACTAGGAGACTTTAACATAACACTCTTGGTCAAGGACAGAACTACTAGAAAGAAACTCAACAAAGACACAGAAGATCTAAATACCACAATCAACCAACAGGACCTCATAGATATATACAGAGCACAACACCCAACAGCAGCAAAGCACATGTTCTCCTCCAATGCTTATGGATCATTCTCCTGAATAGACCTCATTTTAGCCACAAATCAAACCTCAACAAAGCCTCAAAAACATCGAAATAATACAAAGCATGTTGTCTGATCACAACGCTATGAAAGTAGAAATCAGTAACAGGAAGAGCAATGGAAAAAAAACCTAATAAATGGAAACTAAATATTACCCTGCTTAAAAACTACTGGGTAATAGAAGAAACCAAAGATGAAATTAAAAAATTCCTAGAATCAAATGAGAACAAAAACACAACATACTAAAACCTTTGGAACACAGCAAAAGCAGTGCTAAGAGATCAATTTATACCAATAAACTCACACATCAAAAAGAAGAAGGGACAAAAATTAAAACATTAACCCTACCCCTAGAACAATTAGAAAGAGAGCAGCAGAAGAAGCCCAAAGTGGCCGGAAGAAACAAAATAATAAAAATTAGAGCACAAATAAATGAAACAGAGAACAGGAAAACAGTAGAAAGAATCAACAAGACTAATAGCTGTTTTTTGAAAGGATTAATAAAATTGACAAATCACTGTTCAAACTGACAAAAGAAAAAAGGAGAAGATGCAAGTACACCAGAAGACAAATGAGATGGGTGACGTTACAACAGAACCAACTGAAATAAAAAGGATCATAACAGAATACTATGAAACATTATACTCCAACAAATTTGAAAACCTGGAGGAAATGGAAAAATTCTAGAAACACACCACCTACCTAAACTGACACAAACGGAGGTAGAAAATTTGAACAGACCTGTGACAAAATAAGAAACTGAAGTGGTCAAAAAAGACTCCCAACAAAAAAGCCCTGGTCCAGAGGGCTTCACTGGAGAATGCTACCAAAAATTCAGAGAAGAGTTGACACCAATTCTACTCAAACTATTCCAGAACATAGTAAAAGAAGGAATACTCCTGAGTTTATTCTATTAGTCCAGCATAACCCTAATACCAATGCCAGTCAAGGACACCACTAAAAAAGAAAACTACAGATCAATATCCCTCATGAATATAGATGCAAAAATTTTCAACAAAATCCTAGCCAATAAATACAACAGCCTATCAAAAGAATTATACATCACGACCAAGTGGGATTCATACCAGGTATACAAGGTTGGTTCAACATTAGAAAATCAATCAATGTAATCCACCACACAAATAAAACAAAGGAAAAAAATCACATGGTCATATCAATCAATGCATAAAAGGCATTTGATAAAGTCTAACACCAATTCCTGATAAAAACTCTCAGCAAAATAAGAAGTTCCTCAACATAATAAAGGGAATTTATACAAAACAAACAGCCAATATTATATTCAATGGAAACAGTCTGAAAGCATTTCCCCTGAGAATGGAAACCAGACAAGGATGCCCTTTATCACCACTCTTATTCAACACTGTATTGGAAGTACTAGCAAGAGCAATAAGGCAAGCAAAGGAAATAAACGGCATCCACATTGGTAAGGATAGAAGTAAAACTATCCCTATTCACAGATGATATGATCCTATACATAGACAATCCTAAGGACTCCACAAGAGAGCTATTGGAACTAATAGAAGCATTCAGCAAAGTGGCAGGATACAAGCTTGAAAAACAAAAATCAGTTGGATTCATCTACATTCAACAAAGAGAACTGTGAAAAGGAAATCAGGAAAATAATACCATCTACAACAATCCCTAAAAAGATAAAATACTTAGGCATAAATCTAACCAGGGACATAAAAGACTTATACAAATAAAACTATAAAACACTATTGCAATAAACCAAAAGAGGCCTACACATTTGGAAAAACATATCATGCTCTTGGATAGGAAGACTTAACATTGTAGAAATGTCAATATTACCCAAAGCAATATATAGATATAATGTAATCCCAATCCAAATCCCAACAGCATTCTTCACAGAGATGGAAAAACTAATCAATAACTTTATATGGAAGGAAAGAGGCTCCAAGTAAGTAAAGCTTTATTAAAAAAGAACAAAGTAGGAGACCTCACACTACATGATCTCAAAAGCTATTTTACAGCCTCAGTAGTCAAAACAGCCTGGTACTGGTACAACAACAGACACATAGACCAATGGAACAGAATTGAGAACCCAGATGTAAATCCTTCCACCTGTGGACAGCTGATCTTTAACAAAGGACCACAGTTCATTAAATGAGGAAAAGATAATCTCTTCAACAAATGGTGCTGGCAAAACTGGATATCTGTAGAAAATTAAAACAGGATCCATACCTCATACCATACACAAAAACTAACACAAAATGGATCAAAAATATAAAACCTAAAAGTGTAAAGATCATGGAGGAAAACTTAGGGACAATGCTAGGGGCCTTAACATCTAGCATAAATAGATTACCAAACATAACCAAAAATGCACACATAGAAGAAGACGAACTAGAAAGATGGGACATCCTAAAAATTAAACACATATGCTCAAAAAAAGACTTCTCCAAAAGAGTAAAAAGAGAACCTACAGATTGGGGAAAAAAAGATCAGCGAAGACATATCTGACATGGGTCTAATCTCTTAAATTTATAGAAAACTTCAACATCTCAAAAACAACAAAAAAAGACAAATAATAAAATTAAAAAATGGCAAAATATATGAACAGATACTTCACCAAAGAAGACATTCAGGTTGCTAAATATGAAGAAATGCTTGTGATCATTAACAATTAAAGAGATACAGATCAAAGCTACAATGAGATACCATCTTACCCCAAACTTACTGGCACTAATCAAAAACACAGAAAATAACAAATATTGGCAAGGATGTGGGGAGATTGGAACTCTAACACACTGCTGGTGGAAATGTAAAATGGTACAACCACTATGGAAAATGGTATTGCACTTCCTCAAAAAGCTAGAAATAGAAATACCATAAGATCCAGCAATCCCACTCCTAGGTATATACCCTAAAGATATAAGAGCTGTGACATGAATATATACATGCACACCCATGTTCATTACAGCATTATTCACAATAGCAAAAAGTTGGAAGCAACCTAAGTGTCTATCATCAGATGAATGGGTTAACAAACTGTGGCACTCTCTGTTATCTAGTGCTGCTATAACAGAAATACCACAAGTGGATGGCTTTAACAAAGAAATTTATTCTCTCACAGTCAAGTAGGCTACAAGTACAGATTCAGGGTGACAGCTCCAGGAGAAGGCTTTCCCTCTCTGTCAGCTCTGGGAGAAGGTCCTTGTCATCAATCTTCCCTTGGTCTAGGAGCTTCTCTGTGCAGGAACACCAGCTCCAAATGACGCACTCTTCTCCCAGTGCTACTTTCTTGGTGGTATGAGGTCCCCCCCCCCCGCCCTGCTCGCTTCTCTCTTTTATATCTCAAAAGAGATTGGTTCAAGACACAATCCTATCTGGTAGGTTGAGTCCTGTCTCATTAACATGACTGCCACTAATCCCATCTCACCAACAATTCAATCCATGACACATACATACACACAGTGGAATACTATGCAACAATGAAGAAGAAGGACTAATCTTCGAAACATCTCACAACATGAATAAATCTGGAGGGCATTACATTGACTGAAATAAGTCAATCCCAGAAAGACAAATATTGTATAAGACCACGATTACAAAGTAACAACAAAATGTTTACATACAGGAAAAAAAAAAAAAACACAAAAACTCTTTCATGGTTACCAGGGATGAGAGAGAGAGGGAGGGAAAATTACCAAAGAGATAGTAGATACATGTTAATATTGGTGAAGGGAAAGGCCGTACACAATATAGGAGAAGTCAGCACAACATGACCAAGGCAAGAGAGGACATTGAGAGGAATACAAGAGTAAAGGACAACTATGATAAATACTGGAGCCCTGGTGGCACAGTGGTTATGAGCTCGGCTGCTAACCAAAAGATTGGCAGTTCAAATACACCAGCCACTCCTTGGAAACCCTATGGGGCAGTTCTACTCTGTCCTATAGGGTCTCTATGAGTTGGAATCGACTCGACGGCAATGCGTTTGGGTTTTTTGATATGGTAACTACTATAGCATAAACAATCCTGCAACAAGAGAATCAACAAACAAAAGTCTATGAATGGATACATAGACAGACAGATAGATAGATAGACGGATGGACAGATTGATGGATGGACGGATGGATGGATAGACAGACAGATATGCCAAGAGGTGAAGGAGGGGGTAAAGGAGCACACCGTCTAGCAGATACAGGTTCGGTGATGGAAACGTCTAAATGTATGACTGTAGGTGCTCCTCATATATTAACATAGACAATAGAGCACATAAATGGCACAGTCAGGAAAACCTCTTAGACATAACTAAACACCTCACCGGATGAAGTTCCCAGGCTTGAAGGCAAACGACCACAGATTCGGAGGATATCTATGTTGATTGTCACAACATAGTTCTTACAGACAATGTCCTACATCCTACTTTGGTGCATAGTGTCTGGGGTCTTAAAAGCCTGCGAGTGGCCATCAAAATATAACTATTGGTCTGTCCTAGTCTGGAGCAAAGCAGAGTGAAAAAAGCTAAAGACTCAAAGGAGTAATTAATCCAAAAGACTAATGGACCACATGAAACACAGCCTGCATGACCGTGAGATCAAAAGAATTAGATGGTACCTGGCTACCACTACCAACTACTCTGACTGGGATTACAACAGAGGGTCCTGGACAAAGCAAGAGACAAATGCAGAACACATGATAAAATTCACAAAAAATATCAGACTTATTAGACTGACAGAGATTAGAGGAAACCCCAAGACTGTGGCTCCTAGACACCCTTCTAACTCAGAATTCAAGCCACTTCCAAAGTTCACCTTTCATCCAAAGATTAGGCAGGCCTATAAAACAAACAGTAACTCATGTGAGGTACATGCTTCTTAGATCAGTCAAGTATATGAGATTAAATAGGCTACACTTGCCCAAAAACAAAGACTAGAAGTCAAGAAGGGACAGGAAAACTGGACAAATGGAACCGGGAGACCAGGGGTGGAAAGGGAAAGGGGGGAGAATGCTGACATAATGTGGGATTGCAACCAATGCCACGAAACAATTTGTGTATAAATTTTTGAACGAGAAGCTGATTTTCTCTGTAAACTTTCACCTAAAACACAAAAAAAGTAAAATAAATGAATGAATGAATAAATAAATAAATAGATCGCTTGGCCACCAAAAAAAAAAAAAAAAACAAATCCTATTCACAAACTATTCACACTAACATGAATGAAAGTAATTAAAAAAATAGACCCTGACTGTTTTGCTGCCTCAGTACTCATCCGAGTGGCCAGCATATGAAAGGAGGTCATTAAATATTTGTGCTGAATGAATACACCTTATTAGCTTTCAGAATTGTTGCAGTCACCTAACGATTATACATGTATTAGCTAATTTTCTGTCAAATTCTCTTTATTATCCCTTTGTATCTCCAGAATCAGCTTTTCCCTATTAACCTATAACCGTGGCTTTGTTCCAAACTGAATGTCACTTCCCTCCATATATTTATATAATTTATATAATCTTATATATACTTATATAATCTTATATATATTTATATAATCTTACTAAGAATATTAGAATTGCTGACTTTGTTATTGTCATGACTATGATGTTTATGAAGGACGCTGCTGTTGCTGGCAATCATGATGATGATGATGATGATGAAGATGATACAACTACAATGCATTCTTCTTAAACCAGATTTATCTTGGTTCCATCAGGGACTTATAAAAGGTTCATTGAATCTTAAAAGATACTCACCATCCACTTTGTTCGCTTTTATGTAGACATGTGTAAATCATCTCAATTTCTTCACTGTTTTCTACTCAAAAGTCTTCTGTTATTTGCTGGTCTTGTGCTCCTTTCTTCAATTCCCCAGTGGAACAGTTATCATACACTTCTTTCACTCTTTGGTGTGGTGTGGAAGGCTACATTCTTGGGATTTTCGTTCACTTATGGCCCCAATAGGAAAGAGATGGCACATTAAAATTGGGATCATTTGAAGTATGTATATTTACAAAGAGACTACCTAAAGATGAGTAGAGTGTAAAGGAAGCTCAAGAAGTAGTGTAGGAAACAGGAGCTGACAGTAGCAGAGCTATGGCCATCCTTAGGTTCTAAGGGACAAGGGAAGGACAAAGAAAGAGGGACAGATAGAGCCTTGAGAGATCCAGTGGCCTTCAGTTAAGACGTTTCATCAGAGCAAGGTAAACTCTCAGGGAAGGAACCAGAGAAACAAACATTCCAACCTCATTATCTTTCTGCTTTTGATCCTCTGCCAATGCTTCCCACTCTTTTAACCCAATCAGAATCCAGACTGCACAGACACTTGTTGATGTAGTCAATATATACCAGGCCCCTAAAGGAGAAAGAAGGGTAGAAAAGGGTAGAGAATGGATGTAGAGTGGAAAACTATCTGGCACAGTTCTCCACCAGTGCTTCTCAGCACTTACTCTTATCCTTCATCCTGCTTGGTCATAAAGCCTAAAGAGTAGGGCAGCTTGCAGCCTGACCTTGCTTGCTTTGGGTTCCACTAAAAACTGGTAGCCTTATAGTTTACCTGATAAAAGGATTAGAACTGCCTAACTAAATGTGATTTATGTTGCTTCTGAAATCCAAAAGCCTACCAAGCCTTGTTCCACTTTCCTTTGTGATGATATCTTAGTCATGTATGTGCTATAACAAGTGGATGGCTTTAACAAACAGAAATTTATTCTCTCACAGCTCAGGAGGCTAGAAGTTTGAATTCAGGGTGCCAGCTCCAGGGAAAGGCTTTCTGTCTCTGTTGGCTCTGGGGGGAGATCTTTGTCATCAATCTTCCCCCGGGTCTAGGAGTTTTCAGTGCAGGGATGTTCGGTCAAAAGGACATGCTCTACTCCTAGCTCTTCTTTCTTGATGGTAGGAGTTTGCTCTCCTCTCTGCTCACTTCTCTTTTATATCTCAAAAGAGATCGACTCAAGATACAACCTGATCCTGTAGATTGAGTCCTGCTTCATTAACATAACTGCTTCTAATTCTTCCTCATTAACATTATAGAGGTTAGGATTTACACCAACAGGAAAATTATATCAGATCATAAAATGGAGGACAGTTACATAATACTGGGAATTATGGCCTAGCCAAGTTGACACACATTTTTTGGGTACACAATTCATCCATAACAGATGAGATATGCAAAGTACATCTATTTGTATCTCACTTCTGATATGCCCAGGCTACTGAATCCCTAGAAATTTCACTGACAGAGCAGGTTTCTGAATTTTCCCAGGGATTATTTTCAACCCTGTGTCACATAGTCCTATAGAGTGCTTCTACTTTCTGCTCACCAGATGCTACTCACATAAAGCCATCAATGTAATGGACTAATGTGATATCTTGTGGGATATCAAGTTGATCAAGTTCCCTCCATACTATATCACAAAAGGTAGGAAAAGAATGGACATAGCCTTGGAGTAAGAGACGGAATATGCAATATTGTCAATGCTACGTACATACAAACAGCCTATGATTTTGTTTGCTGACTGGGATAGAGAAGAATATATTTGACAGGTTAATGACTGAACACCAGGAACCAGAGGTTGTGTTTATTTGTGCCGCTAAAGATAATGTATCTTTACATTATCTTTAAATCATATCATTCTGTGGTTAAATTCATGATAACTGACTGAAATTCTTTCTTATGCATCCAGGTTTCATACTTATCAAACAGACATGTTAAGTGCGATATGTTAGGAATCTCCACCACTGCATCTTTAGTCTTTGATGGTGTCCCTGATCTTTGAGATTATTCCAAGGATGCAAATTACTTTTGGCACACTATCTCTGGAAGGGTGGTAAAAAAAGAGCTTTAACTTGATTCTTTGTAATATACTAGCCTTCATTTCATTAGTCAGAGAACCAGTTTAGCTATTCCGTCAGTTAACTAAAAACATCCATTCCAACTGTACATTCTGGGACTGTGGAAATAATAACATGATTAATCCATAGTCTAACCTTCACATAAGTGATGCTCCAATATTCCCAATTCCCTGAGTTTTTAGTTTCCTTCCTCTACGCTATAGTTTTCCACATATGTTCTTAATTGTATATTAATAGTCCTTAATTTCTCTTTCCTCTCCCCCTCTCCCCCCAATGTATGGTCTCTAGGGTATTAAGAGGAAGCCAGGTGATTTCACAATTACTATAAGCCCTTAGTGAAGAATGGGAATTCCAGAACACTTAATTGTGCTCGTGAGGAACCTGTATATAGACCAAGAAGCAGATGTTTGTGCTCATAAGGAACCTGTATATAGACCAAGAGGCAGTTGTTCAGACTGAACAAGGGGATACTGCGTGCTTTAAAGTCAGGAAAGCTGTGTGTCAGGGTTGTATCCGTTCACCATAGTTATTCAATCTGCATTCAGCAAATAATCCGAGAAACTGGACTGTATGAAGAAGAACAGGGCTTCAGGATTGGAGGAGGACTCATTAACAACCTGTGTTATGCAGATGACACAACCTTGCTTGCTGAAAGTGAAGAGGACATAAAGCACTTACTGGCGAAGAGCAAAGACTACAGCCTTCAGTACGGATTACATCTCAACAAAAAGAAAACGGAAATCCTCACAAATGGACCAATAAGTGACATCATGAAAAATGGAGAAATAGTGACGTTGTCAACGATTTCATTTTACTTGGATCCACAATCAATGTCCATGGAAACAGCAGTCAAGAAATCAAACCATGTATTGCCTTGGGAAAATCTGTTGCAAAAGACCTCTTTAAAATGTTCAAAAGTGAAGATGTCACTTTAAGGACTAAGGTGCGCCTGCCCCAGACCATGGTGTTTGCAGTCATCTCACGTGCATGTGAAAGCTGGTCGATGAATAAGGAAAACTGAAAGAGAATTGACTCCTTTGAAGTGTGGTGTTGGCGAAGAATATTGAATATACAGTGAACTGCCAAAAGATTGAACCAATCTGCCTTGGAAGAAGTACAGCCAGAACGCTCTTCAGAGCAAGGATGGCAACACTTTATCTCACATACTTTGGACGTGTTATCAGGAGGGATCAGTCCCTGGTGAAGGATATCGTGCTTGGTAAAGTAGAGGGTCAGTGAAAGAGAGGAGGACCCTCAACAAGACAGATCGACACAGTGGCTCCAACAATGAGCTCAAGCATGACAACAGCTACGAGGTTGGTGCGGGAGAGGGCAGTGCTTTGTTCTGCTGTACATAGGGTCACTGTGAGTCAGAAACGACTCGACGGCACCTAACAACAACATGAGCACTTTGGTTACCGTATGTGTTGGGGGTTCCCCAGGCTACTGTCAAGTTCAGTGATTTGCTAGGAGGCCTCAGAGGCCTCAGCGTATAGTCATACTCATGGCTAAGATTTATTACAACAAAAGGTTACTAAGCAAAATTAGTAAAGGGAAAGGCACATTGGATGAAGTCCAAAGAAAACCAGCTGCAAGCTTCCAAGAATCCTTTCCTAGTAGAGTCACACAGGATCTGCTTAGTTCTTCCGGAAATGAGTTGTGACAACAGGTGTGAAATACTATTTACCAGGGAAGCTCATTACAGACTCAATGCTCAGAGTTTTTATTGGGGGATAGTCACATAGGCACCCTCTACCTAGCATGTACCAAAATTCTAGACCCCAGGAAGGAAAGCAAGTGTTCGGTATAAACTACCTTGTTTGTACAAACAGTTTGGGCACTGAGGGCCACTCTTAGCATGTCTTGAAATGGAGAAAACCCTCCCCAAATCCAAATTCCCAGACATTAGCCAAGGGCCAACCTTGTAATCAGACCTTTTTAAAGACAGCAGTCTCAGGCCTGCCTATATTAACCCTTTTATGTACACAATAGCAACTACAAGTCATAACCACTTCTCCCAATACCTTGTTCTCTGTGTGAACTATCCCATGCCACTTCTGGTAATAATCTGAGTAACTGTAATTTTCCTGCATTCCATGAATTGTCTGTTTTGCCCTGGCAAGGAAGTTATTTATGTGCTCCTTGAATATATGACAAACAATGCTACAGAAACCCATTTTAAAGACATGTTTCTTGGGACCACATCTGGTAACAGTTACTGTATCAGCCAGGAACACTACAGGACACAATGGAATTGAAATTGGATGTACCAAGAGGGTTTCATTTACAAAGGGAGCAATTACAAAGCTTAGAGTGGAGGAACCACAAAGAATTGTGCAGACACACAGGACTAGTAGCAACAGAGATATCAGTACTAGGCACTAGGGAACACAAAGGAGACTTTTCTGAACCCAGAAAGGAGAAGGGTGATTTTGAACAGGCAGTCTTAGGAGGAGCGCTGGTCTCCTGCCAAGGGTCAGAGCAAGCCATATTTACACACATAGGGTACTGAGCCACACATTGTATTAACTCAATGACATGCACAAATCATGTGCCAAGTAGGAGATTTTTAAGCAATGTGAACATTTTATACAACACAATATGAATAGAGTGAATATATTTAAGGACATTCAGATACTCTGGACAACTAAAATATCGGGGAGGAGGATGCAATATTGAGGAAAAAATTTTAATACAATTTTTTTTAATTACGGAAGGAAATTTTTATGGTAAATCTGAGAAAACTGCTGGGTGATAAGTGATAAGACTTGAATATGTAGACAAGGAAGAGAAAGGAAACTCATTACCTGTCATTCATTTTTAGAATCATTCTTTGAGGAAGTGAAATGTCAGAAAATATTTGGATCAAAGGATGTTGAATTATTGGCACATGGGAAATGAGATATAAATTGTGCTTATATTTCATAAACTGTGATATAAATTGTACTGATATATTGCGTTTTCCCACAAAGATCAAACTCTCTACCCTTTTCCAAATTGCCTTCTGCTATGGAAGACTGATCTTAATTAAATACATCAATGAGCTCCTGTGTCCTCTAGCTTCTGGTTGAGTTGGGCCAATGAGAAATACTACAGAAATCTATGGGAGAGAGAAGAATCAGTTCAGAGTACTTATTTTCCAGGTTTTCACTCTGTGGAATCATCTTTGGCTTGCTGTTCCTCTCACAGTTCTGGAGGCCACAAGTCCAAAATCAAGGTGTCGGCAAAATCAAGGTTGGGTCCTCCTGGAGGACGCTGAGGAAGAGTCTGCTGCATGCCTCTCTCCTAGCCTCAGGTGGGTTCCTACAATTCTTGGAATTTCTTGACTTGTAAATGCATCACTTCAATATCTGCTTCCATCTTCACGTGACAGTCTTCCTTGTGTGTTTGTATCTCTTCTCCTCTTCTTATAAAGACACAGTCAGAAAGAGATTAGGGTCTACCCTAATGACCTCAACTTAACTAATTATATCTACAAGGAATCTATTTCTAAATAAGTTTGCACTGACAGGTACCAGGTGTTAGAACTTGAACATATCTTCTTAAGATACACAATCTTGTACCATCTGGGATTATAATAAATTCTGCTGCTTACCAGAAACAAGACCTGATCAAGGAAGCATCTCTCAATTTTAACATTTTCACTTGCAATGTGAAGAGCTTGGATGCTTTACGTGTTTCCTAAGGCAGCCATAACAAATTACTATAAACTAGGTGATTTAAAACAACAGAAATCTATTCTCTTACAATTCTGAAGGTCAAAAATAAAAAATCAAGTTGTTGGCAGGGCCGTACTCCCTCTGAAGGCTCTAAGGAAGAATCCCTCCTTGCTTCTTCCAGCTTCTGATAGCTCCCAGCAATCCTTGACGTTCCTTGAGTTGTAGCTCTGCCTCAATCTTCACATTACTATTTTCTCTCTCTGTGCGTCTCCTTCTCCCTGTAAAGACAGTAATCACTGATTTAGGGCCTATCCTAATCCAGTATGACCTCATCTTACCTTGGTTACAGCTATAAAGACCCTATTTCCAAATAAGGTCACATTCACATGTACCAAGGGTTATGACTTCAGGATATCTTTTGAGAGGACTCTAGATGTGATGCCCTCTAGAACTCCAACTAGGTTTAAGAATCTAATTGCTAATTTCAGTTCAAATTGTTATTAGGTATATGAAGTATTTTGTAGAGGACATAAAAATTTTATGCCAATTATTCTGAGGATTTACATTGTTCTATTTCTGAGAGGCAAATCTCCAAAAATCACTGTGTGTGACGCAATGCTCCCCTTTAATCATAAGTGTTAAAATTATAAAATAAACATGTACCTGAATTCAGTGAATTGACTTTTCCTCAATGATTTATTGAATTATATCTTAATAGGAATATTGTTTTCTTTTCTGGAATTTACCATGCCAATTTTCATCAACTCCTTTTTATTTCATGTAAGATATGTATTAGACCTTTTAGGCCACTAACACTTCAAATATATATATAGCAACATGAAATTTTTCAGTTTGTGAAGTGGTAACTTCAGGAATAACTTCATAACTAACTTCAGCATTAACTTCAACTACAAGAAAAAGCATCAAGCTGGTTCCAACTTCCCCACTATTTCTGAAACCAGCCATCCCATGGCACTCTTTCAAGTGGGTTTTATAACTTGTTGCAACACCCACAAAACTCACAGACTCACCATAGCAGCAATAACAACTTTAACAGAGAAAGATGTAAACAGAAATGAAGATATGCATGCGGTGAGGTTTAGGAGGGGTCCCAGCACAGGGTCTCAACGTTTCAAAGGGAAATACTCACCCTGCTGAGAACAGATGTTCACTCTCAAATTTTCCATGACACCCCTCTGGGGCAGAAATGTCCCCTGCTGGAGCCTTTCCTCATCTCCTCTCTGCTGTCATTGTCCAGGCCCCTTGGTTGTCTCTGCCACTGGTTGTCTCTGTGGCACCATCATTGCCACCATCCACAGCTCTAAGTGTGTTAAAGCTTATACTTGGGTCTAGGAGGGTTTCTAGTGTGGGGCTATGATACTAACATACGTGTCACCCTCTCAGCAGTCAGCCAAGAAGCTTCCAAAAACTTCTGTGTTTTGTCCAGGCCTGCTCTTCTTTGACCGCTCTGCTGCCACTCCTCTGCCCAGCTCATTGGCTTCTCCTGACCACTGTTATTTTTCTCAGTCACTGCTGACTACGGTCCAGTTTTTTATCTGGGTCCAGCTCTTCCATCAGTGTTACAGCTCTTTATTAGTGTTATACCTCATTGCTGGGTCTAGAGGGGCCTTAGCACAGAGCCTCTATATCTCAAAGGATGCACCTACTCTTTCAGCTCTTGTGATCCAAGTCGCACCCAAAACCTCTATTTTTCAGCCATTTGTATAAGACATTTCTTGTCAATTTCAAGGTAGGGCCTCCCTAGGCAGATCAGAGCAACCAATCTCCCAAGCCAGATTAGAGTCCAACCAATCCTAAATTACAGCTCAGGAAATATCAATCAACTGGGAAATCTCCCAAGTTGTTCTTTTCCACAAAACCAGGGCAAAAAGGTCACATAACTGAACCCTCTACCCCACAGACATGAAAAGTTTCAGCGTTTGTAAGATGATTTTTTTGTCTGTTTTGGCTACATAATCCTAGCTGTTACTTCTAAAATTAGTTATTTTGCTTTGTTTTGGGTTTTTTTGGTCTATTCATATACATATCTTTTCAAAATTTTACCAGCTGATGAAGCATTAAGCTGTGCAGTACATTAGAGATCAGGAATGATTACATGTGAGGAACAAGATCAGAGCAGAGAGACTAAAATTTATCAGAACTAAAACTGAAAAGTAAAAGGTACCATGAACAAAAACTCTACTCATCCCTCTACAGGTGAGGAGAATAAAGATTAGGAATGTGGGATCTTTGTTCTTAATGTTTAAGAAGTACCATTCTTTTTCTGAATCATGAAAATTAAAGTAGATCCTTTCCTCGGCTTCCCCATTCCTCACTACACAGTAAACACACACACACACACACACACACACACACACACACACCCCCACCCCAAATCAGAGGTTGTGTAATATTTTATGATAATTTAAAAGTATCAGTAGTCTGACATTATCAGATATCCCAAACACTTCATTTCAAGTAGCTATATTAATCTCCAAAGCAATTTCCCTATAAAGAAATCAGTAGTCACTTAATCAAACAATTATTTAATGATTGCTCACTTCATGTCATGCACTACTCTAAATACTGGAGACACAGTAATTGCAAACAAAATAAATCAAAACAAAACAACATGCAAATCAAAACCACAATGAGATACTATTTCACTACCACTAAGATGGCTAAGATTAAAAAAAAAACAAAAACAGAAAAGTAACAAATGTCGGAGAGGATATGGGGAATTTGGAACCCCTATCCATTACTGGTGGGATTGCAAAACGGTACAACTGTTGTGGAAAATAGAGTGGCAGTTCCTCAAAAAACAAAAATAGAAATTCTACATGACCCAGCAATTCCACTTCTAGGTATATACCCAAAAAACTTGAAAGCAGAGACTCAAAAAGAGATTTGTACACCACTGTTTGTTACAAGATTATTCACAATAGTCAAAAGGTGGAAACAACCTAAATGCCCATCAACAGACGAATGAATAAACAAAATGTAGTACATACATACAGTGTAATACTACTCAGCCAGTAGGAGAAATGAATTCTTCATACATGCTACAGTGTGGATAGATCTTGAAGACATTATGCTGAGTGAAATAAGCCAATCACAAAAGGACAAATATTGTATGACCTCACTTATATAAAAAGATGACAAGAAAAGGGAAATGTATAGAGATCAAAGTTTATTAGTTGTTACCAGGAGCAAAAGGGAGGGGAAAAGGGGGGTTAATGGTGATGAAAAACTTGCATTGATTAAGGGTAGGATTGCACAGCCAGTTACTCTAATTACTGTCAGTAAGTTGTACACCTGTAAAAAGTTGAATTGGAAAAAGTTATGTGATAGGTATATTTACAACAATGACAAAAAAAAAAAAAGTAGCTGTTGAAGCTGATTATATACAACCAAACACCTCTTGGGATTTGGTTCCTTGGTTTGGAGGTTTAGGGTCATGGTTTCATGAAACATCCCATTTAATTGGCCTAATAACGTGTTTAGTGCTTCTATTCTACCTCCTGTTTCCTTGCCTAGTGTCTGGGGTCTTAAAGGTTCACAAGCAGCCATCCAAGGCACAAAAATTGGTCTGTATTCATCTGGAGCAACAGAGGAAGAAGGAAAGTCAGGAATAGGAAGAGGATAAGAAATGTGTAACTAATTGCCTCCATGAACATCTGCGTCCTTTGCCATGAGACTAGAACTGGATGGTGCCTAGCTACCATTACTGAACATTTTGATCTAACAGTCTATAGAAAAATCCTGGTCAAAAGGGGGAAAATGCAGAGCAGAATTTCAAATTCTCATGGACTCTGGACTTTCTGGAGCCATGAAGGGTAGAAGAACTCCTGAAATTATTGCCCTGAGGTAATCTTTAAAACTTAAACCAAAAATATACCCTGGATTCTTCTTAAAACTGAAATATGCTGTTGTGGTTGTTGTTGTTAGGTGTCATCGAGTAGGTTCTGACTCACAGTGACCCTGTGTACAACAGAAGGAAACACTGCCCAGTCCTGCACCTGACTCACAATCATGGTTATGCTTGAGCCCATTGTTGCAGCCACTGTGTCAATCCATCTCTGTGAGGGTCTTCCTCTTTTTCACTGACCCTCCACTTTACCAAGCATGATGTCCTTCTCCAGGAACTGGTCCCTCCTGATAACATGTCCAAAGTATGTGAGACGTAGTCTCGCCATCCTTGCTTTGAAGGAGCATTCTGGCTGCATTTCTTCCAAGACAGATTTGTTCTTTCTTTTTACAGCCCATGGTATATTCAATATTCTTTAACAACACCGTAATTCAAAGGTGTCAATTCTTTTTCAGTCTTTGGAACTACAGTTTAGCTTAACTAGTAAAAAAAAATCTGTCTTGAGCATTATGCTCTTTTAAGAACTATCTATATGGGATCCAATTGACAACACTAACTCAAAAGATTAGATAGGAATCTTAGGGGGCAGCAAGTTTATGTTAACGGAGGAGGAACAACTCAGAAAAGGAGGGTGAGAATGGTTGCACAGTCCAAAGAATGTAATCAAAGTCATTAAATTGTACATGTAGAAAGTGTTGAATTGGTGTATGTTTTGTTGTGCATATTCCCAACAACAACAAAATCTTTAAAAAAGGGAAAAAAATGACGCTTACCATCTAGCTTTGTGGAAAAGACATTTTTGAATATAACTAATTAGTTTAATCATCAGGAAATTCACTATAGAAGTATATCAAAATAGCTCAACATAGTCCAGAATAAAGGAAAAATACCCTGTGAAGATATATGGAGGTTAGACATATGAAGTGTGAATCATCATTAGCTGGGAAGACAGAGAAAAACCTCAAACTAAGGTTGGGTGAAGAGTAAATATGAAGAACTAACACATTCAAGAGAGCATTACTGGAAGAGAAAGAACAAGGAACAGCACAGTTCTAGGTGACACTAAAGAGATGTCAAGGATTTTTGTTTTGCTCTGAATGAGATAGGATTTATTAAACTATTTTAACATGGCAATACTGTAATTATATTTCCATTTAAAAATATCTCTGGCTACTCTGAAAATAGTTCAGAAGAAGCCAAGGTTAGAAATTTTGGGATCCCAGTTAGAACACTACTACTGTAGTGTGGGTGATATATGAAGGTAGCCTGGATCAGGGATGTGATGTGTCAGTAGGAATGGAAATCAAGCCATCCTTTTTAAAAAAAATATACTTTATTGTATTTTTGGTGAAAGTTTACATAGGAAGTTAGGTTCTCATTTAACAATTTGGGTCGCTATGAGTCGGAACCAACTGATGGTAAAGAGTTTTTTTATACATATTATTCGGTGACATTGGTTACATTTTTCATAATATATCTGTCATGGATTGAATTGTGTCCCCACAAAAATGTGTGTATCAATTTGGCTAGGCCATGATTCCCAGTTTTGTGGTTGTCCTCCATTTTGTGATTGTAATTTTACATTAAAGAGGGTTAGGTTTGGGATTGTAACACCACCCTAACCCAGGTCACATCCCTGATCCAATGTAAACGGAGTTTCCCTGGGGTGTGGCCTGCACCACCTTTTACCTCTCATAAGACATAAAAGGAAAGGGAAACCAGTGGAAAGGGGGGGACCTGATACCACCAAGAAAGCAGTGCCAGGAGCAAAGCATGTCCTTTGGACCTGAGGTTCCTCCACAGAAAAGCTCCTAGTCTAAGGCAAGATTGATGACCAGGAGGACCTTCCTCCAGAGCCGACAGAGAGAAACCCTTCCCCTGGAGTTGATGCCCTGAATTTGGACTTGAAGCTTTCCCTTGGAGCTGATGCCCTGAATTTGGACTTGTAGCCTACTGGACTGTCTTTGTTAAAGCCATCCACTTGTGGTATTCCTGTTAGAGTAGCACTAGATGACTAAGAAAGCATCACTCTCATTATTCCATTCTGGTTTTACTGTTTCCTTTAATCTAGCTTCCCTGTCCCCCCTTACCTTCACATCTTTATCTAGGGAAAATGTTTGCCTTTGGTTTCATTTAGATGATTATTTAGAAGAGCACAGTACTCAAGAGTAATATTTTTTATTTTATGGGCCAATTTGTCATTTGGCTGAAAGGTAACCTCTGGGAGTGATTTGAATTCCAAATTTAAAAGGGTATCCCAGGGTGATGATGTCAAGGGTTCAGCTAATCTCTACTGGTCCAATAAGTCCAGCCTTTTTTTAGGATTTTGAGTTTTGTTCTACATTTTTCTCCCATTCTGTCTGGGACTGTCTATTGAGTCCCTGGTCAGAACAGTCAGTAGTGGTAGCTCGGCACCATCTAGTTCTTCTGGTCTCAAGGTAGGTGAGGCCATTGTTTGTGTAGACTATAAGTTCTATAGACTAGTTTCTTCTTTGCATCTTTGGTTTCCTCCTTTCTCTTTTGCTCCGGATGAGTAAAGACCAATAATCGTATCTTAGATGGCCACTCGCAAACTTTTAAAACCCCAGAAGCTACTCACCAAACTAGTATGTAGAACACTGTTCTTTATGGACTATACCGTGACAATTGACCTAGTAAGTCATACTTTCAATAAATATTTAGGAGGAGAAATTGGCAGGACTTGCTGATTTATTGGCTAGTAGGAGGTGAAGGAAAAAAAAGAAGACAAGAGTAACTTGCAGGGTTTTAACTTGAGCTTCTAGGTATATGACAGTGGCATGTATTGATAGTAGAAACGTTAGCAATTAAATACATTGAGTAGATAGGCATGGATACAATGAATTAAGTTTTGAATATGTTTTGTTTGAAATGGTCATGGGATAGTCAAGGCAGCTTAATATATGTACCTAGATCAAAGATGTAGACATTAGAATCATCAATATTTGAATAGAAATAAAGCCATGGAAATGGATGAGATCTAAGTCTCTATACTGCATTGTTTTAGGAGAGTAGTTAAGAACATGAGTTCTGGCATCAGACTAACTGGATTTGAATCTTGGTCCTGCCACTTCCCAGCTGAATTATGTATGTCAGGTGAGTTACTTAATTCTTCTGTGCCTTGATATCCTCATTTTAAATATTAGAATAATGATAGTGAATACCTTATGAAAATAGTGGGAGTGTGTTAGTTAAAATCTTTAATACATAGAACAGGGCCTGGAATAAAGTAAATGCTCAATAAATATTAGATTATCATTATCATATTATTATCACAATACTATCATCATCATTATACATATATCCTAGAAAGAAAATATTGTGTGAAAAGAAGTTGAGGATAGAGTCATGAGAAGCTTCTACACTTAATCTGCTAGGAGAGAAAAAAAAGAATGTTGTGAAGAAAAAGTCGGACAACTTGGAAGAAAATCCAGAAAGCATGATGCTATGGAAGTCAAGTGAGAAGGTCTTATAAGGAGACATCAGTCAACTCTTTCAGAAACACCTAAAAGATCAAGCTAGATGAGAACTTACAAAGAAGTCTATTGTGGGTAATATTTTACCTATAGGCCATTTATGTGAAATGCTGAGAGCAAAATTCCAGTGGGTGTATTTGAGAAGTTAAAGGGAGGCAACAAAACGGAGATTACATAAGACTTTTTCAAGAAGTTGACCATGAATGGCAGGTAGCTGGAATGAAAATGAGGCAGAAAACCCGTTTAAATACAGATAAAAATGTCCTAATAAGAATGAAGAAGGTTGAATACAGTGAAAATGTGGGTCATGGAAAGATAATCAATAGTCAAAATTTCTGAAATAAAAAAACAAGACTGTGTTCAAGTACCAATGGGATAATGAGTGTGTATGGATACTAGATAAAGGGAAATATAACTCCCACAATGTAGCAGAAAAATAAAAAAAGTTAATATTTAGCATTTTTAATAGATTTTGTGTGAAAAGATGAGGTAGTCTCTCTCATCATTGTTCTTTTCTCACTGAAGTAAAAGGCAGAGATACTTGTGATATTTGAGGTTTGAGAATATTGGGGAAGATTTGTTATAGTAAATGCAAAGAATGGAAGTAAGGAATTAAGTCAATTAAGAAAGTAAGTAAATATCTCTAATCAAAGAATTAGAGATGCGTAGTTGATTATGAACTAATATTAGTGCAGTTCTGAGATTAATGACCATAAATCTATGTGGCCAGTGTGACCTAATTTTAATACTCTCCAGTCTTGCTTAGTTATTTGGGTGCAAACATCATAAAGCGGCCAATTTTATTCATTCAGAGTTGAAATTTTTCTGGTGACTATTAAAATAATGACAGGGGACTTGGGAAATTTAGGAATAGGCATTAATTCATAGAACCTAATATTTATGAAGAGGGAAGAGATGCTAGGAAGGTTCTGATGGTTAGGGAGGAGGAAGATAAGTTAATAAACTGGTGTTCTCCATGAGCTCAGATGATGGGATGATAGATGTAATAAGTGGATAATTGTCAAGCATAGTATACTGTAGTAAAACAGTGAGATTTCAAGGTTATTGGTCTGAGATAACTAATAGATTTAGGTGAAGGAAAGATACTGGGTATAGTCACGAGGACAGAGTCTGTTAACAGATAAGGCTTTCTTTTTGAATTCAGCCATTGTAGATTTTAACCCTTGCTCACTGACATGACTGGTGCTTTTGGGCAGTTCACAAACTGCAGAGCCTTACACAGTGGTCACTCTTGGCTTATGGCTAGCTGAGGTGACGTGGGAAGAGACGTACTATAGCTGAAAACTGTGGCTGTAATGAACCGGGAGATAAATGTACACATACTCCTCACTTATTGACTATCTCCATAGCCAACATTTCACATTTATGACAATAGTAAAAAATCTACTAACCTACTATTCTGCACATTAATGACATCCATCTGGCAGTAACGAACACTGAGGTGAGAGGAGAGGGTAATGCTGGCTGTAATGGTTAAGGTTACGTATCAACTTGGCTGGGCCATGATTTTCAGTGGTTTAACAGTTATGAAATGATGCAGTTTGGCAGCTATGTAATGATGTAATTCGGCAGTTATGTATGTAATGATGTAATGTATGTATGTAATGATGTAATTTGACAGTTGTATAATGATGCGGTCATCTTCCATTTTCTCATACTGCCAATTTTCACATAACAACCTGGTCTTTGGAACCTAACCATGTCAATAAGTAAGGAGTGGGTGTAGTGAGTTGGTCACCTATGGATTTTGTAGTACAGAATGATGGAAGGACTTAAAGTGAAAAGAAAGACTCTAATGCAGATACCAAAGTATTAGTGAATAAAGGTGGATAACTCCTCCACAGTGCAAAGACAAGGAGGCATGAGTGGCTTTCCCAGATAGCATAAGATTTGGTTTTACTGAAGCAAACACCAGTGTACCCTCCCTACAAGAAGATAGTCAGGCTATTATTTTATTTTTACTTAACAAAGAGTTTCATTAACAATATGTATCACAAAATGTTCTAAGAATTTTATAAATATTTAACAAATTTAAATCTCATAACAACCCTATGAGATAGGTACTACTCCCTTACTTTTTTAACAGATGAGGTAATTGAAGCCTATAAAATTAATTGTTCAAAGTCATATACTAGTAAATGGTGAAACTGAGATTGAACTCAGGGTGTTAGAGAGAGAGGAAAACACTTCTTTAACAGGCTACAGGGGTTGAAGGAGTGAAAGGAGAACTCAAATATATTTGTGGCTGCTGTTGTTGTTATCAGGTGCCGTCGAGTCGGTTCCAACTCCCAGTGACCCTATGTGCAACAGAAGGAAACACTGCCCGGTCCTGCGCCATCCTCACAATCATTATGCTTCAGCCCATTGTTGCAGCTACTGTGTCAGTCCATCTCGTTGAGGGTCTTCCTCTTTTTTGCTGACCCTCTACTTTACCAAGCATGGTGTACTTCTCCAGGGACTGGTCCCTCCTGATAACATGTCCAAAGTACGTGAGACATTGTTTCACCATCCTTGCTTCTTATGAACATTCTGGTTGTACTTCTTCCAAGACAGATTTGTTCGTTTTTTTGGCAGTCCATAGTATATTCAATATTCTTCACCAACACCACAATTCAAAGGAGTCAATTCGTCTTCTTCGGTCTTCCTTATTCTTGGTCCAGCTTTTGCATGCATATGAGGCGATTGAAAACACCATGGCTTGGGTCAGGCACACCTTAGTCCTTAAAGTGATATCTTTGCTTTTTAACACTTTAAAGAAGTCTTTTGCAGCAGATTTGCCCAATGTAATGCCTCCTTTGATTTCCTGACTGCTGCTTACATGGGTGCTGATTGTGGATCCAAGTACAATGAAATCCTTGACAACTTCAAGCTTGTCTCCATTTATCATGATGTTTCTTACTGGTCCATTTGTGAGGATTTTCGTTTTCTATATTGAGGTGTAATCCATACTGAAGGCTGTGGTTTTGATCCTCATCAGTGAGTGCTTCAAGTCTTCTTCACTTTCAGCAAGCAAGGTTGTGTCATCTGCATATAGCAGGCTGTTAATGAGTTTTCCTCCACTCGATGCCCCATTCTTCTTCATATAGTCTAGTTTCTTGGATTATTTGCTCCGCATACAAATTGAATAGATATGGTGAAAGGACAACCCTGATGCACACCTTTCCTAACTTTAAACCATGCAGTATCGCTTGTTGTGCTTCAACAACTGCCTCTTGGTCTATGTACAGGTTCCTCAAGAGCACAATTAAGTTTTCTGGAATTCCCATTCTTCAAATGTTATCCATAATTTGTTATATCCACACAGTCAAATGCCTTTGCATAGTCAAAAAAACACAGGTAAACATCTTTCTGCTATTCTCTGCTTTCAGCCAGGCTCCATCTGACATCAGATATGATATCCCTGGTTCTGCTTCCTCTTCTGAATCTAACTTGAATTTCTGGCAGTTCCCTGTCGATACACTGCTGCAGCCACTTTTGAATGATCTTCAGCAAAATTTTACTTGTGTGTAATATTAAAGATACTGTTCGGTAATTTGCACATTTGTTTGGATTGCCTTTCTTGATCATCATATTTACACCTATTCCCATTTATGGCTAGTATACAGAAATAATGATTAGAAGTGCGTGAAAGAGAAGATTATGGGAGAAAATCAGAAGCAGAAGATTGTATTCAGATGAGAAATCTTACGCTGATGGTAAGAGTAAAGAGGAGAAAAAGTAAAATGAAGTGTCAACAAGAAAAGGACAGGTGAAGCACTATAATATGGGTCTGAACAATCTTTTGATAGAGAATGAACACTCAAAATAGACAGGATTGTTCTGTGACCAGAAACACAGACTTTGGGGGCTTTTTTCCTCTCCGTACTGTAAGAGGTTGAAGCAAATGGTGTCTAGGAGTAAACAAGAATGAAAGCCCCATGGTCTAGCATAGCAAGGGGGAGGTGGGGTGCTGTACTTTATTTAGGATTAAAAATGTGTCATTAATCATCCTTATATCACATCTAAGGGTACTTTTGCATATTGTCACTCACTAGAATTCATTGGAGTGTTTGTGCTCTTTTCTACTATTAATGGGTCATAAATTTCCATTATTTTCATCACATTAAAAATAATTAATCCATGATGCCTTCTATTTCTTGAATTTCTATAGGTTTGGTAGAAGTGACTGACCAGCAGTTGTTGAATAAAGTTTGTTAAGAGCTTTAATAAGAGCTAAGCCTCAAGCTGTCTCAGTGACTAATCAAGAGATTAGTGGCACCATTGCAGGGCAATCTGTGCCAGGAAAATACTTAGTGGAAATTTTAATTTTTCATGAAGAAGGATCCAGATTTCCCACTGCTATTCTCACAACTAGATTATTTTATTTTTAATAATGCAGTGAAAATCACGGGGAGAAAAACAACATCAAGAGAGAATGCATTTCTAAAAGAAAAAAGCTAAAGCAAACTTTAGAAGTCACCAAATAAAGGTGCGTGGGAGTCATCTAGTCAGAAACATCCATCCCTTTTCATACTCATGGCAGACATCAAAGAGCAAACATGGTGCTCTCCTTCACTGAGCACAAATCTGGCCCTAGGAACCTAAAGACAGCGTAGCAGACAGCTTCAGTGAACAAATATATGGAGCTGGTATGTATTATGTGATATTCACTTGCCATCATTGATGCCCGATAATCTTGTTATCTAAGCAATACGGCAACTGAGACAAAACAGTCTGACTTACATGTGCAAGGCCAAGTTACTGAGGGAAAAAGTCACTACTAGAATTCAGGTTTACCAGTTGTACTTTAGGGACAATCCCCATTTTATTTCATGCAGTAGTTATATGTATACGTATATGAGGGAAGAGAGACTTGTGTGTTATACGTAAATTCCCCTAATGAGAGGAAAAATGAGTTCTCTTCTATGGAGACCTCTTTTCTCCTGGTTCATCATTAAACCAGAACCCATCCTGAGAGAGGCTGAGCCAGTACTACTGTTATATCCATTTAACTGGTGAGGTGTGAGACTCTGAAGTGTGCCTGGGTCTCTGCCAAAGCGCCACCTCCGATGATTAATGGTAGCCCTTCAGCTTTAAGAAGTTTTGAGAAGAAAAAATATAATTAAGCTTCATAAACTAAGACTTATAGGGAATTTAACAGCTAGTTACATGGTCTTTCTGAGAGGGGAAAACTGGCCTTTCTTGGTGAGAAAAGAAATAGACTATAAAGAGTACAGAGAATTAAAATGAAAATACAAAAAAAAAAATGACATTTTTTGCATTTTGCTTCACTGTTTTGCCATGCCCAGGCTCTGCTCTCACTATTCCCCTTATATTTGATTTTATGAGCACAGGAACATTACCAAAATATCTTTGGGGATTAGGAGTGTAAATCTGACAATTGAAATGACATTCATATTATTGTAGACTATTGTGAGGTCAGGTTTGTGAAAATTATAATTGATTTAGCATTTGTCTTGTTTTAGAGCTATGTGGACCTGAAACCATTGTTTTCCCCTTTGTTGGCTGTCAGCCTTATAGAGAGCCTGTTTTTGTTTTTTTTTTTTTTTTTTCCCTCCCTTCCCATTATCACTCTCAAACTGTACTTACAACAGACTCTAGGAACAGGATGTGTCTTTGCCAATTCTGACTTTTCTTTGCCAACCCACCATTTTCTAGCACGTAATTTGTTTCAGATATTGCAAAACATTCCCCAGTGCTTTACGAATAACCTACACATAATAAATTATTCAAAACCTAAAACTGGATCTTCTCAGAATTTCTCCTAAAAAGAGAAATATTTCTATTTTCTTTTTAGTATTCCATTATGTGCTTTTTGCTTAGGAGGCACTTCAAATCTTTGGGGAATTTTAGGGTGGGAGGGGGATGAATACAGCCTTGCTTCGCAAAGATTCTTGTCAGCCTTAGGCAATCTGTGAATCATAGATTTCTAAAAATAATTGGAATGCCTGTTAATAGTCACTTGACAGATGGGAAAAAAATTTAAAAAGTGTATTAGCTATATTCTCACAAGTTTTGAAATTTAAAAATATTTTTCTAAGTATAATGAGGAGCTTAATAAGTTAGATAATATTGTGAAACAGTGAGATGTGTTTGAATACGAAGGGTAGAAGCTGTTGATTAGTATCATCTAATGTTCATCACTTTCCCCTGTAAACATCACTTATCTATAAAATGCTCTTGCTTTCAAATGCTAGTGGTCTTTCCAATGTTTTCTCTCAACATGTAAGCAAGAGCTTTGAATTTTTAACCTACAGTTGGGAGTAGGAGGCAACTGTTTACTGACTGCTACAGAGCAGACCTAAAGCTTTTCATTAAAATTCCTTTTGCCATCTCTAATTGTAAGTAAAATCACCACTGACTGATTTAAGTTTCCATTTTACTTTAAAATTTTACTACCCCACCACATATATTTAAATAATTTATTCGTACCTTTTTTTGTCCTTATTCAAAAAGCATTTGATGGGGCTGCCACAGCTTAGGCTTTGTGCAAAGTGGAGGTAGGTTCAGAGATGAACAAGCCAATGCACCAAGTGAAGAAACTTAAAGTACAGGAGAAAGTAGAACATACAGTGTTCGTATCAGGAGACTTCGTAATAGCCCCAAATTGTAAGCAATCCAAAACCTTCGCCAGCGCAGAATGAACACATACAGTGTGGTATATTCACATAATAGCAAACTACACAGCAATGAAAATAAACGAACAGCAACCCATGAAACAACTTGTATCTTAAAAGCATAACAGAGTGAAAAAAGCCAGAAGAATCAATATGCAATATGATTTCTATTATGTACTTTTCAAATATTGGCACAACTAGACTATAAATTTTATGGAGGCTAACTTAAGTAGCAAAAAGACACAAAAAACAAGGAAATAATTCTCATAAATGTTAGGATAATGGTGGCTTTTGAGGAAAAGGAAGATATTATTATTAAGAAGTGACACATAGAAGGACACATGGGAGTACCCTGGGTAGTGTATACACAGATGTTTGATCTATGATACTTAATTAGGCTTTTCATATTGTTCTGCGTGCTTTTTATGTGTTATTTTTCAAAATCAACATATTTTAATGTATTATATGCTGATTTTACCTATTTGTTTTTAATTTATAGCATGTTTTCCATAACAGAGTCTATTTTCCATGAAGATAGAAACTGCTTTGTTCAGCATTGTATACTCAGTGTCCAGAGTTTAGCATGCATGTGCTTGATATTTTTGTTGAATAAATGAACAAGTGCAGTTTTGGCAAGTGTCTTAGGCTGGGTGCTCTAGAGAAGCAAAACCTGTGAAGCGTATATATATATATATATATATGCATATAATTATATATAGAGAGAGATTTATCTCAAGGAAATGGAAATGGCTCACATGGTTGTGGAGACTGGCAAGTCCCAAGTCCATGGTCAGGTGTCAGGCTTGAGGCTTCTCCTGGAAAGTCCCAAATCCATGGGTCAGGCTTTAGGCTGGAGGCCACTCCTCATTCATGTGGTTACAGGGGCTGACAAACTCAAGATCAGCAGGTCAGATGGGCTGCTGACTCATGGGCTGGAGAAGCTGGTGAATCCCAGAGTCGGCAGGTCAGAAAGCAGGTTCAAGTCCCAAGAACTGGAGGTCAGATGATGACAAGCTGGATGTAGGATCCAGAGCAAGCAAGCTTTTCCAGGACATCTGTATACATTGGATGCAGGTCACACCCCCAAGGAAACTCTCTTTTCAACTAATTGGCTGCTCACATCAGATCACAAAATGGAGGATGACTACATCATTACATAACTCCCAAATTATATCATTACATAACTACCAAATTACTCATTACCTAACTGCCAAACTGTACTATTACATAACTGCCAAACCACTGAGAATCATGGCCCAGCCAAGTTGACACGCAACCTCAACCATCACAGAAAGTAATAAAAGCATTGTGCCCCACAAAGAAATTACCATACATGTCTATTATGGACAAAAGTGGTAGCAGGTGTTAAAAAATTCTTAAATCTACTTCAAACTAGCTTACTAATTAGCTTAATTGTCAAAGTGAAGAGAGAAAAAGTTATGATCACGGTGTTGGGAGACAAATATCCATGATCTCTCACATTTCTTTATGTCTTGCAAGCCAAGGTACTGACTACCTTTGTTCTAGAATATCTTCTCAAGGATACCCATATAGCAAATGGTCATAGAAAACAGAGACAGTGTCTCCCTCCAGAGCAAAGGGCAGGATTGCTTTATGCTCATTATAAAAGATGTAGGTTTCCCTAAACTGAGAATTCCTCTCCTGTAATGCAACCTCTGTATCATTTCACAACGTGCTATAGGTATTGCAGCTTGAGGAACTGACACAAATGATGTCACCCTAGCTTCTGCTATTTCCATGAGAAATAAACTGCATTTTGTCTCTGACACAGGAGTCTTGTGTGTTCTACAAAATTCATGAAACTGTGGCAAACTAACTTGTTAGCTTGCGAGTAAAATACAATGTCAGACCTTTCACAGTCACTGACACACAGATGTTATCTTGGGGATCTTCTTAGGGCACAAGAAATCTGAATGAGATCAATCTACACCATTTCCTTATTTTACAATGCATGTTGAATACGGAATCACTAAAACTTGGCAATTTATTTTAATAGATAATTGTACTTACTATTTCTAAAAATGTGTGATAACTTGTCACATTAAAATTTACCTCTAGGACTTCTGGGCAACATGGAGCTATAGGCAGAAGCACCATGCTGTCCCTTCACAGCAAAGATCCGAAAAACTAAGCCAAACAGAGAAAACAGTAATCCTGAAACCCTAAGCATCAAATGAAGAGATAAATAATCAGCCAAGCACAGAATGGAATAAGAAACTGACAGAGAACAGAGAGCCAGGAGAGATACATGCAGAGGTCCCCTATCAGCTAATGCAGCATGAACCCACCATCTTGGACTCCTATCAGAGACCAGTGAACAAGGGGTAAGAGAAAACAGCTTCACAAAGCTTCCAGCAGGAGACAGAACAACCGGTAACTGGTGATATAGGCTTTTCCAAACCCCCACTCTTATTCACCCCCACTCAGCCTCCTCTGCTTCCTGTAGCCGAAGTCTTTTGGCCAGGAACCACCAGCTTAACCCCAGTGCAGCTTGGAATCCACCTGCCCGCACTGGCCGGCTCCCTAAGTGCCATTTGTAGGCTGGTGGTGTTGCTTTTTTCCACTTCTTTAGATTTCTTCCTTACCTCTCACCACCTCCCTCTCTTTTCTCTCAAATACCTAGCTCCATGTGCCATATTTGCTTCTTCCTGAAAGGCTGTGAAATGCCACTTGCATGTGAGACTGCTTCCCGGCTCACGCTGCCATGCTGGTGGGATCCCAGGGCTTTTTTCCATTTGTTTTGAATTCTTTGTTTGTTTTGTTTTCTTTTTCTTTTCTCGAACTGGGAGCCCGATCTAGCCGAGCAGTACTGCACAGCCTGGGACCTACCCCCTCAGTCTGTGAAGACGCACAGAGGGATCCTTGGGTACATTTCTTTTTTCTTGTTTTTATTTTTTTCTGTTTTTTTCGGGGGGTTTCTTGTTCTTTTTTTTATTTGTTTGTTTTCTTTTCCCACTTTTTTCCTTTTTTGTCTTTCTTCATTACTCAGTTTCTCATCTCTCTATACTTACCTTCTCTTCTTGTCCCGTGAATACCTAGTGCTGAGTGACACCTTTACCCCTTCCTGTCAGGCTATACTTCACAGCCTGGGAGCAAGTTCTCCAACCTCGCAGCCACACTGGTGGGATCTCTGGGGGCTTTTCTTTTCTTTTTTTCTTTCTAATTTTTATTTATTCATTTATTTTCTTTTCTTTTTTTCTTCTTCTCCTTTTTCTTTTCCTCTATTTTGTAGTCTCTCACCTCTCCACTCCAACGGCAAGCTCTCCTAGCACTCTTTTTTGTTTGTTTGTATGATTTTGCCTCCTGCTCCTCTCTCCTCTCTCCCATACCTTCTTAACTCCACACATCAAAATCTCCCCCCTCCATCATGCCTACCTGCACCAAGTGCTGAACATCACACCACCAAGCAGCCCACACACAGCCTACTGGAACGTGCCCTGCACTGATTACCAACATGCCCTTCTGGCCATAGTAAGTGCCAGAAACAACCCATCTCAGCAGCTCCTCTTCAGATAGACCTGCCCTGCAGTACCATATCTGAGTGACTGACCCTGCCAATTGGAGAAGAAGGCAAAAAGTATCTTGCCTACAGATGAGCAAACAACAAAGAACACACAGCCCTCCTGCTCAGACATAGCTGAATAAAACAAAAAAGCAGGACAAAACAAACAAATCTACAATCAATAAATGAGAAAAATAACTACCAAATGCCCTGAAGGCAGCAGACAATATCAAAACATATTAAAAAAACAGGACAGGATGGTTCCAGTAGATGTCAAAAATAAAACATCAGATGAATTTCCAGTAGAAGAAAAGGCACTAGAACTACCTGATATGGAATTCAAATCTGTAATATTCAGAGCTATCCAAAAGTTGAAGCAAACAGCAGACAAAAATGAAGAAAAAATAGAAAAATTCATGGAAAAGGCAGACAAATTCATGGAAAATACAAACAAAAAAAGGAAGCATTCAGGAAAATAATGAAGGAACAAAATGCCAAAATAAATTCACAACTAGAAATCATACAAAAACAACAGTTAGATATCCAAAAGGTAAACTACAAGATTTCATAAATGGACAGTGTCATAGACGGGCTGAGGAGCAGGTTTGAATCGGCAGAAGACAGGATCAGTGAAATAGAAGACAAACACTTGCAAACAACTCTGAGGAAAAATTAGAAAAAAGAACAAAGGAAAATGAAGAGACCCTGAGAATTATGTGGGATACAATCAAAAGCAAAAATTTAAGAGCGATCAGAGTTCCAGAACGGGGAAAAACAGAAAACACAGAGAGGATCATTGAGGAACTGCTGACAGAAAACTTCACCAATATCATGACAGATGAAAAGCTGGCCATCCAAGAAGCACAATGAACCCCATATAGGATAGACCTCAAAAGAAAATCTCCAAGGCATATCATAAGTACACTCACCAAAACCAAAGACAAACAAAGAATCTTGAGAGCACCTTGAGAAAAACAAAAAGTCACATACAGAGGAGAAACAATAAGACTAAGCTCAGATTATTCAGCAGAAACCATGCATGCAAGAAGGCAATGGGATGACATACATAAAACCTTGAAAGAAAAAAAAAAATTGCCAGCCAAGAATAATATATCCTGCAAAACTCTCATTCAAACATGATGATGAAATTAGGACATTTCCAGATAAACAGAAATTAAGGGAATGTGTAAAAACCAAACCAAACTTACAAGATTTATTAAAGGGAGTCCTTCGATCTGAGAACAAACATAAGCTCACAGGCTGAATCTAGGACACAGGATCATACCAGCCAGATACCAATCTAGGAAATGAACTCTCAAGGACTAACCAAAACCAAAAGAAATACAACAGGGAATCAGAGTAGTTAATCTGTAAGTGACAACAGCATCAGAACAATTAAAGAGGGAATAAACGGTGTAGGTATAGAACCTTCTAATGGAGAGGAAGCAAGGCGATATCAAGTAATAATAAACTGCTTCAAACTTAGAAGAATAAGGATAAATATCACAGTAACCGCAAAGAAAGTTAACAAACCTACTCATCAAAATAAACAGGAAAAACTCAAAGTCTCAGTAAAAACAAAACATAAAAAAAAGAAAAGGAATGAAAAAAAATCCATAAACAAAAGGAATTCAGCAAAGGAGAGTAAGAGGAACAAAGAAAACATCAGCACCACAAAAAAAAAAATAACACTACAAAATGACAGCAATAAACTAACACCAATCAATAATTACACTGAATGTAAATGGCCTCAATGCACCCATAAAGAGATGGAAAGTGATAGAACGGATCAAAAAACAGGATTCAGAAATATGCTGTCTGCCAGAGACTCATCAAAGAAACAAAGATGTAAATTATTAAAAGTCAAATGTTAGAAAAAAATATATCAAGTAAACAAGTACCAACAAAGAGCAGGAGTGGCAATACTAATCCCAGATAAAATAGACTTTAAAACAAAATCCACCATAAAATACAAAGAAGGACACTATATAATGATTAAGGGGACAAGCCATCATGAAGACATAACCATAATAAACATCTATGCACCCAATGATAGGGTTCCAAAAGACATAAAACAAACTCTAACAGCACTGAAAAGAAAAATTGACAGTTCCACAGTAATAGTAGGAGACTTAGGTACACCGTTCTCAGTAAAGGACAGAACATGTAAAAAGAAACTGAACAAAGATACAGAAGACCTAAAGGGCACAATCAGCCAACTTGACATCATAGACACATATACAACACTCCACCCTACAGCTGTAAGTTCACATTCTTTTCCAATGTACATGGAACGTTCTCCAGAATAGACCACATCTTAGGCCACAGAGCAATTCTCAACAAGATCCAAAACACTGAGGTAATACAAAGTATCTTCTCTGACTACAACACCATCAAGGTAGAACTCAACAACAGAAAGAGCAAGGAAAAAACATCAGTTACATGCAAACTGAATAACACCCTGCTTACAAACCACTGGGTCATAGAAGAAATCAGAGATGGAATAAAAAAAATTCCTAGAATCAAACGAGAATGAAAACACAATATACAAAAATCTTTGGGACACAGCAAAGGCAGTCATCAGAGGACACTTTATAGCAATAGATGCACACATCAAAAAAGAAGAAAGAGGCAAAATCAAAACTTTAACTACAGGCCTCAAACAAATAGAAAGAGAAAAGCCAAAAAAGTCCAAAGCCACCAGAAGAAAGGAAATAATAAAGATCGGAGCAGAAATAACAGAAATAGAGAACAGAAAAACAATAGAAAGAATCAACAAAACCAAAAGTTGGTTCTTTGAAAGGATCAACAAAATCAATAAGCCACTGGCAAGACTGACAGAGAAAAACAGGAGAGGATGCAAATAACCCAAATAAGAAATGAAATGGACAACATTATGATAGACCTAACTGAACTAAAAAGGATCATAACAGAGTATTATGAAAAACTACACTCCAACAAATTTGAAAACATAGAGGAAATGGATAAATTTATAGAAACACACTACCTACCCAAACTATCAGAAAGTGATGTTGAAAATCTGAACAGACCCATAACAAGAGAAGAGATTGAAAAAATAAAAAATAAAAACTCCCAACAATAAAAAGCCCTGGCCCAGATGGCTTCACTGGAGAATTCAACCAAACGTTCAGAGAAGAGATTCTACAA
>NW_004444025.1:8909706-8948748 GCF_000243295.1 Trichechus manatus latirostris
TGCTGGTGGGAATGCAAAATGATACAACCATTTTGGAAAATGATATGGCACTTCCTTAGAAAGCTAGAAATAGAAATACCATACTATCCAGCAATCCCACTTCTAGGAATATATCCTAGAGAAATATGAGCCATATGCACACCCATGTTCATTGCAACATTGTTCACAGTAGCAAAAAGATGGAAACAACCTAGATGCCCATCAACAGATGACTGGATAAACAACTATGGTATATACGCACAAGGGAGTAGTATGCAATGAGAAAGAACAATAATGAATCTGTGAAGCATCTCACAACATGGATGAAACTGGAGGACATTATGCTGAGCGAAATAAATCAATCACAAAAGATCAAATATTGTATGAGACCTCTATTGTAAAAACTCATGAAAAAGTTTACACACAAAAAGTAACAATCTTTGTTGGTAACGAGGGATGGGAGGGGTGGGGGTGAAATCCTAAATAGACAATAGATAGGTGGTAACTTTGGTGAAGGGTGAGACAGTACACAGTCCTGGGGAAGGCAGCACAACTTGTACGAGGAAAGGTCATGGAAGCTCCATAGACACATCCAAACTCCCTGATGGACTGAATTGCTGGGTGGAGTGCTGTGGGGACCGTGGTCTTGGGGCACATCTAGCTCAAATGGCATAACACAGTTTATAAGGACAATGTTCTACATTCTAACTTGGTGAGTAGTGTCTGGGGTCTTAAAAGCCTGTGAGCAGCCATCTAAGATACTCCAGTGGTCTCACCCCTTCTGGAGCAAGGGAGAATGAAGAGAACAGGTTACAAGGAAAAGATTAGTCCAAAGGACTAATGGTCCACAGCTACCAAGGCCTCACACTGAGTCCAGTACAGCTAGATAGTGTCCGGCTACCACCACTGACTGCTCTGACCGGGATCACAGCAGAGGGTTCTGGACAGAACTGGAGAAGGATGTAGAAGAAAATTCTAACTCACAAAAAAAGACCGGATTTACTGGCCTGACAGAGACTGAAGAAACACCAAGAGTATGGCCCTGGGACATCCTTTTAGCTCAGCGGTGAAGTCACTCCCTAGGTTCACCATTCAGCTGGAATGTGACAACCCCAAAAACAAAAAGGGACTTATGAGGCACAGCAGACCAGGGACAAGGACTAGAAGGCAGAAGGGGACAGGAAATCTGATGATAGGGAACCCAAGGTTGAGTAAGGACAGTGTTGACATGTCGTGGGGTTGTTAACCATAGTCATAGGGCAATATGTGTACTAACTGTTTAATGAGAAACTATTTTGTTCTGTAAACCTTCATCTAAAGAACACACACACAAAAAAGAATTATCTATGTGAGGTCAAATTAAGAAAAGCAACTCAAAAAGTTTGATGGGAAGCCTACGGGACAGTGAGTTGAAGATAATGGTGACGGAAAAATTTGGAAAAGGATAGTGAGAATAGCAGCACAACTTGAAGAATGTAATCAATGTCACTGAATTGTACATGTAGAAATTTTTGAAATGGTGTATCTTTGGCTATGTATATTTTCACCAAAAAAAAAAAGGTCATCTGAGGTTGAGAAGGGAGAGTGTTGACATGTCGTGGTGTTGTTAACCAATGTCATAAAACAGTATTTGTACTACTGTTTAATGAGAAACTATTTGTTCTGTAAACCTTCACCTAAAGTACAATTTAAAAAAAAATTACCTCTATTTATACTAAAGAAAGGTGTTATAATGCTAAAAATTAAAAAAAAGAACAAGGGAAACATTTCATCTTAATTTTGGTAATTGTCTACAACAGTGAGTGAGTTGGAATCAACTCGACGTCAACGGGTTTGGTTTTGGTTTTTTAGTGAGTGTTAGACTTTTCCTTACATATTGGGTGTATTTTACCAGCTGTTGAAAAAGAATGTAAGGATTTGCTTTCTTAAATGAAGCCTGAAAAATAATATTTCTGTAAAGGATGCTAAAATTGTGTTTATAGCTAATGATCGGAAAATATGTCAAAGCTAAATGTGTCCTGAAGGACATTTCACAGCAGGTAATGTCGGACATGGAAACAGCAGAACAACAGGCAAACAAAATGCAAAGAGTTTTATTTTGCTTTCTGGAAGAAAAATAAGTTGAAAATTAATATAAGCACTACTTAGAATGACTTAAAACTGTCAAAAGAACTTCCATGAAAATGATGGTTGTTCTTACTTTACTCAGTGCCATTTAATGCTCAGTATCTAATTAATTCTAGCTATTGGCAGGGGAATTTCTCTTAATTTTATTTAATAACTTATTAGTCTCATACCATAATGTCTTAATATTATAAAAATTACTAAAAATAATGATAGTGTTCCCTATGTGCCGAGCTCTAAGTGCTTTACATGTCCTCTGTCAGTTAATCTCTGAGCCTACATAATGCTATTAGGCACTATGAGGTAAGCATTAAGATGTAATCACATCCTCAATTCATAGTTTTCAAAATTTGTCTTGTTTTTCTTTATTTTTATATAATGCCAATGGTTTATTATCACAGCTGGATAGAGAATTATCCTGGATAGAGAAAAATCCAGATCATGGAACAGGCTTCATGTGGGTCAGATGGGTTTGTTGTGTTCTCTGTCCCTCGTTTCTCACATGCAGTTGTTTATGGAGGTTTTCAGAAGAGAGAGTGATTACCTTGTCATTAGCAGAAAAAGCATCCAGTAAATGCCCTGCCAACCTTGGGTTAGTAATGTCACCTGTATTCCTGAGGAACGGCTCTATTTTTTTAAGTCCCATAGCATGCAGTCCTTTCAAACAAATTTTATCCTTTATTTACAGATAAATTTAAACTGGTTAAATTATATAACCACTTTATTTCTTTGTGTAGGGCATCACCATCATCATTATCATCACGATTGTTAATTACTAAAGTGAATACTATGTTAGATACGATAATTAGATGCTTCCAGACCTTCTATCATTTAACATTCACAATAAATCTATGAGATAGGTATTATTATCCACATTTTATAGACTGTAAAACTAAGGTTTATAAAGATCATGTGTTGTTTCCAAGATCAGATTTCTGTGTAGTAGGTATCAAAGCAGGTTCAAATTTAGATTTTTACAACTCCAGGAACCAGTTACTTTTTAGCACATTACATAGTAGAACCAATATGATTAGACATATATTTGTTTATTTAATTATCAAATATTAATGTATTAATTAACTACATGCTTGTGATCTCTGCTTTCCTGGTGTTTACACGTGGGAGATAAATAACACATGTAAATAAAAAGATAATTTCAGGCAGTGATTAGTGCTAGATTTCAATTTTCTACTACTGCATAACGTAACTCCAAAACTAAGCGGCATAAAACAATTGTTTTTGTCCTGATTCTGTGGGTTAACTGAAGAGTTTTGTCATTATTGTGAGTCTGCCCCTTTCCTAACATATCTGGGTTTTGGTGCTGGCTGTCAGCTGGCCTTTCCTTCCATGCAGCCTCTCATCGTTCAGTAGTTAGCTGAGACGTCATTACATAGCAGACGGAGAAAGAGGGAGATGTGGAAGATTGTATGTCTGGCTAGGAGCTCCTGAGGTGCTTCCTCCAGTCTACCTATCAATAGACCATGGAGGCATGAACATGATGTAAAAAGAAACTGATAACACAATATGTATTGACAGAAAACGGATTGCAGAATCTGGGAGGAATACAAAGGAGATGAAATCTGAAATCCTGAACAATAGCCCACCATGCTATACAGCCAGCAACATGAGGAAGCATCCTCCTAAAAGTAGATTAAAAGATACATTCCCGGCTGTCCTCCCTACCCTCCCACAGTTCGCCTCATCTCAGAAATACAAGGTTAGAGTCCTCCTAATGCAAGAGTATTGATTTTTAAAGCAATCAGAATGCCTCCCCTGAAGCTCTATTACCCTTTGTCTTTCTAAGTTCAATTAGAAACTACAGTTTCATGAAAGTTACTGAGTAGGAACCAGCAGGGACACGCTGCATCAAGGTGGGTATGGTCGCCACAAATAAAGCACTGTGGATGGGGAATAAGACAGGCAGTTAGAAATGGGGATTGCAGTTCCACAGGCACTATTGCTATTAACAGCATTGGTGGGCTATGCAAGGTAGCAAGAAAAAGATTTTCTACATGAATCCTGCCTGACAGAATCAGGCTAACAGCCTTGACGTAATTCTGTCATTCAGCCATTAACCTGAGAAAGAGACTCTATGAGTACACATCATTAATTAGAACAAAATACAATATGCTGTTGAAGGAAGAGACTAAACTCAACAGCTTCAACCACAACAACAATGAAAATTTTTATTCACTTACGTAAGGGTGAGCTATACTTATTAAGCACATTCTTTCCAATACTTGCTCTGTTTTTTTTTCTTAGATATTCAGGTTGCATGCATGTTGTCATAAATTTTTATAACTCAGAGAATCTCACTGTTTTGTTGAGTCTCTGCCAAAGAAGAGGAAGAAAGGTAATGAATTTTTAATAGAAAATGCTGGAAGGAAAATTCTGTAAAAAGAATTGTCTTGAGAGATGATTAACGCTTAAAAACTTACCTTGGTGAAATGATGAAAAATGAAATCCCATCACTAAGTAGAGCTTGACACATAGGGAGTTCTAAACCTCTCATATGCTGTTATTTTTTCTAGATTTTTTTTTTTTTAAAGCCAGCTAAGAAACAAACCCATTGCCATCAAGTCCATTCAGACTCATAGCAACTCTATAGGACAGAGTAAAACTGCCCCACAGGGTTTCCAAGGTTGTAATATTTATGGTGACCCTCCTAGTATTTGACATACTGGTGGCATAGTTTCTAGCATCACAGCAACACGCAAGCCACCACAGTACAACAAACTGATAGACAAATTATTGTAATGTGAAAGTTGGAAACAAAGAAGAAGGATCAGTATTTGTAAAATATGGCCTTAGTGATAGAAATGACTCTGGAGGTGGCATTATAGAATTTTGCAAGACCAAAGACTCATCCATTGTAAATACCCATTTTCAACAACATAAACAGCGAATATACATGTGGACCTTGCCAGATGAAATACACAGGAATCAAATCAGCTACATCTGTGGAAAGACACTATGAAGAAACTCAATTTCATCAGTAAGAACAAGGCCAGGGGCCAACTGCAGAACAGACCACAACTGCTCATATGCAATTTCAACTTGAAGCTGAAGAAAATTAAGACAAGTACTTGAGACCCAAAGTATGATCTTGAGTACATCCCACCTGAATTTAGACACCATCTCAAGAATAGATTTAATGCATTGAACACTAATGACCCAATGAGTTGTGGGATGACATCAAGGACATCATAGATGAAGAAAGCAAACCAAAAAACTAAACCCATTTGACTGAGTTGATTCTAACTCATAATGACCCTATAGGACAGAGTAGGAAAGAAAGAAAAGATCAAAAAGGATGTCAGAAGAGTCTCTGAACTTGCTCTTGAACACAGAGTAGTTAGAGTGGAAAAAATAAAAGACCTGATCACATAGAAGTCCTGAAAAGATTTCAAAGAGCAGCTCCAGAAGACAAAACAAAGCATTATAATGAAATGTGCAGAAACCTGGAGTTAGGAAACCAAAAGGGAAAAACACATTCAGAATTTCTCAAGCTGAAAGAAAAAAAACTGAAGCTCCAAGTTGCAATATCGAAGGGTTCTATGTGAACAATATTGAATGATACAGAAAATATCAAAAGAAGAAGGAAAGAATACACAGAGTTACAATACCAGAAAGAATTGGTCCATGTTCAACCATTTCAGGAGGTAACATGTGATCAAGAACCAATGGTACTGAAGGAAGAAGTCCAAGCTGTATTGCAGACATGGGCGAAAAACAAGGCTCCAGGAATTGATGGACTACCATTTGAGAATTTTCAACAAACAGATGCAATGCTGGAAGCCCCCATTTATCCATGGCAAAAATTTGGAAGACAGCTTCCTGGCCAACCAACTGGAAATTATTCCTATTTGTGCTCATTCCAAAGAAAGGTGATGCTACAGAATTCAGAAACTATCAAACAGTATCATTAATATCACATGCAAGTAAAATTTTGCTGAAGATAATTCAAAAACACTTTCAGCTGTACATCCACAGGGACCTGCCAGAAACTCAAGCCAGATTCAGAATAGGAAGTGGAATGAGTGATATTATTGCTGACGTCATATGGATCTTGGCTGAAAGCAGAGGATACCAGAAAGATGTTTACCTGTGTCTTATTGGGTATGCAAAGGCATTTGACTAGGTGGATTATAACAAATTTGGATAACATTTGGAAGAATGGGAATTCCGGGACACTTAACTGTGCTCGTGCAGAACCTGTACATAGGAGCCCTGGTGGCACAGTGGTTAATCACTCGGCTGCTAACTGAAAGGTTGGTGGTTCGAACCCACTAGCTGCTCTGGGCAAAAGATGTGCAGTCAGCTTTGGTAAAGACTACAGCCTTGCAAACCCTGTGGGGCAATTCTACTCTGTCCTTCAGGGTCACTATGAGTCGGAATCGTCTTGACAGCAGTGGGTTTGTGTTTGGTTTTTTTGGTACATGGACCAAGAGGCAGTCATTCGAACAGAACAAGGGGATACCGAGTGGTTTAAAATCAGAAAAGGTGTGCATCAAGGTTGTATCCTTTCACCATACTTATTCAGTCTGTACACTGAGCAAATACTCTGAGAAACCTGACTATATGAAGAAGAGTGCTGCATCAGGATTGGAAGACGACTCCTTAACAACCTGCCATATGCTGATGTCACAACCTTCCTGGCTGAAAGCAAAGGGGACTTGAAGCACTTACTGATGAAGATCACAGACTACAGCCTTCAGTATGGATCACCTCTCCACATAAAGAAAACAAAAACCCTCACTACTAGACCAATAAGCAGCATCATATAAATGGAGAAAATATTGAAGTTTTCAAGGATTTCATTTTACTTTGATCTATTATCAATGCCCATGGAAGCAGCACCCACAAAATCAAATGATGTATTGCACTGGGATTGCACTGGGCAAATTTGCTGCAAAAGATGCCTTTAAAGTTTAAGAAGCAAAGATGTCACTTTGAGGACTAAGGTGCTCCTGACCCAAACCATGGTATTTTCAATCACCTTATATGCATGTGAAAGCTGGACAATGAATAAGGAAGAATAAAGAAGTATGGATGCCTTTGAATTATGGTATTGGCAAAGAATACTGAATACACCATGGACTGTCAGAAGAATGAACAAATCTGTCTTGGAAGAAGTACAGCCAGAGTGCTCCTTGGAAGAGAGGATGGCGAGACTTCATCTCACATGCTTTTGACATGTTATCAGGGGTACCAGTCCCTGGAGAAGGACATCATGTTTGGTAAAGTAGAGGGTCAGCAAAAACCCCTACAAGACAGATTGACACAGTGACTGCAACAACGGGCTCAAACATAGCAATGATTGTGCAGATGGAGCAGGACCAGGCAGTGTTTCATTCTGTTGTACATAGGGTTGCTATGAGTCTGAACCAACTCAAGGGTACCTAGCAAACAACAGCAACAATCTTCACGGAAGCAGACTGCTGCATCTTTCTCCTGCAGAGGGGCTTGTGGGTTCGAACAGCCTCCATTTTGGCTAGCAGCTGAGCACTTAACCACCGTGCCACCAGGGATCAAAAAAAACCAGCTAAAGTCATCATAATCAAAGCCCCCCTCCCTCCAACACACACACTCAATAATATAAAACAGTTATAAAAACAAACAAAAACAGTAGCACTTCTTTTAATGCTAATATTGAATTTGGCAGTTTCCTAGAAAACTAAGAATTAATTTTTGCACAAGTTTAAGTAGATAGTCCTTTTGACAAAAAGAGTGAGAGGTTATAAATGATAGGGAATATTGTCATTTAGTTAATAAATGTACATATAAATTTGAGAGTGTTAATTAGAAGTGTTATCATCATTTTAGGAATTTATTTACTTATTGAGTTCAATTTAGTTGTGGATACATTTTTAGTGGTAAATTTGATTATTATTTGGAAATTTTCATTTTTATTTATTTTTTAACTGGCTTTAGGTGAAATATGACTGCTGAAGTTAATTTCTCATTCAAAAATGTATACACATATTGTTTTGTGACTTTGGTTGCCATCCTCACAATGTGACAGCACACTCTCCCTTTCCACCCCAGGTTCTCTGTGCCCATTTGTCCAGCTGCTGTTCCTTCCTGCCTTCTCGTCTTGCTTTTGGACAGGAGTTGCTCATTTGGTCTTGTATATTTGATCGAACTAAGAAGTTCCTAACGTGTGCTATTTTTTGTATTGTAGGTTTGTCTGATCTTTGTCTGAAAAGTGGGCTTTGGGAATAGTTTTAGTTATGGATTAGCAGAATGTCCAGGAGCAATAGTCTCAGGGGTTCGTCCAGTCTCTGTCAGAGCAGTTACTCTGGTCTAGTAATTTTTCTTCTTCAAGTCCTGAATGGTTTCTGTTGAGTAATCTGAACTTAGTCTTATTGGTTCCCTTTTGCAGGTGACTTTTCATTTATCTCTAGCCACTCTCAGGATTCTTACTCTGTATTTAGTTTTGGCAAGTTTATCATATGTCTTGGTGACTTTCTTTTGGGGTCTATCCTGTAAGGGGTTTGTTGAGCTTCTAGGATAGATATCTTCTCATTTTTCATGATATTAGGGAAGTTTTCTGCCAGCAAATCTTCAACTATTCTCTTCATGTTTTCCCTTACACCCCACCCGTCTGGCACTCTGGTCACTTGTAAGTCTTTCCTCTTGATAGTTTTCCATATAATTCTTAGACTTTCTTCTTTTTTTTCTGATTTTCCCCAAAACAAGCTGGTGTGAAGGGATTTATCTTTAATCTCACTAACTCTGACTTCCATTGTTTTAGTTCAGCTCCTATGACCTTCTATTAAGTTATCTAATTCTGAAAGTTTATTCCTAATCTTTTGGGTTTCTAGTTGCTGTCTCTGTGTGGTTTCCAGCAGTCTGTTTATTCTGTCGCTTTGTTCTTGCATTGTTTTCCTGAATTTTTCTATTGCTTTTTCGTTTGTTCCTTGTTTTGGTCTGTGTTTTGCCTGATCTCCTACTTGATCTCTTGGAGAACTCTGTATGTTAGTCTTTCGAATTCTTTATCGGGTAGTTCTTTTGCTTTATCTTCCTTAGAAGGTTTTCTGGAGCTTTATTTTGGTCGCTTGATGGAGCCATCTTGTCCTGCTTCTTTATTTGATTTGATATTGACTGTTGTCTCCAAGGCATCAATAAGTTACTATATTTATTGTGCTTTTGTTTACTGCATCCTATGTTTTTGTTTTGTTATGACATGTCCAAGTAAGCTGGACATGTGTACTGCTCTGATCGTTGGCGTCATTGAAGCTCTTGCCTCCTGTCTCAAGGTGGTCAGAGAAACGACGACATGTGTGAGCCTGGGAATCTGCTCATCGTTCTTGCAGGAATGGAGGTGTTCAGATCACAGGTGCCAGTGTCTTTGGTCACCAAGTGTGTGGTGCAAGGACTCTCATCTACAGTCTTTGGCTGGTAGGGCTAATGGGGGTGTTCAGGGCAGGCACAGGTTTCTGGTTACAATGGGGGGTGATGTTGGGGGGAGGGCAGGGGGCTTTTGGCTGCGCCCAGGTGCCCATATGAAGGGTGTGCCCCTGTCCTCTAAAGTGCACAGTTAGGGGGTATAGTGCAGCCAGTCCTTGGGCAGTGCCATTGGCTGGAGGGATTGGGAGGCACCACTAATTCTCAGGCCCTTGTTGTGGGTGGCTAGGTGGAGTGAGTGGTACCACCAGCCCTCAGGCCCCCAGTGTGCATTGGTGAGGTCCCTTCTTAGGGGATCAGGCAGTGTCGAATGTCACAAATCTGCAGCTCCGACTTGGCTGCGGTAGGTGAAGATGGGCTTCAGGTGGATGCCCTGCCTGTGTTGCCCTAATGAGGCTGTGTGGTATTTGGATTGGACCACAGGGCACTGGGGCAGAGGCGAAGGGCACAGCTGAAGGGTGCTGCAAGTCCGTGGACCCACTACACCAGTGGCTGGGCTACAGATCTGGTGCCTCTGGACCCAGCAGTGAGTTCCTGGCTTAGGGGGCATGGCATTATCGAATGCTGTGGGACCTGTGTTGGAGCAGGGAGGAGAATGGTGAGGGGAAGGAAGTGCTCCTTGGCTGGCTGTGTAGCTCTGGTGGGAAAAGGGCGCTCTGTGGGTTGGGAGATTGCACTTAACTTCTGTTTGGTTTTGGAGGTGTATGCAGATTCACTGCTGCTTGGCTGCACCAGATGGGATGGGTTTCAGCTTGAGATGTTGCTGCTTGCCTCAGCCTGTGTGAGCTGCGCAGATTCAGCTAGCAGGTCACCAGTGATCTTGCGATCCGTAATTCCCCATTTACACTGTTTTTGAACTGTCTCTCCTTCCACTTGCTGGCTCAGACTGATTCTTCAGCTTGGTCTTTGATAATTAGAGTTCCTAGATTGTTAAATATACAATTCACTTATTTTTTCTGGTCTTTGCTGTAAGAGAGATGACACAAAGTGTCTGACTATTCTGCCATCTTGGCCTCACTCCAGAAAGGTTCATTTTTAGATGTAAGCAGATATTTCTTATCACCCTCTGTGTTAATGGTGTATACTGTCACAGAATGTAATGTAGTGGGGCAAGCAAAAGGTGTTTCATCTCTGCAAATAATTGAGAAATGTTGAAACCTGTTTGCAACTGAATTTACTTAGAAATGCTTTTGAATAATACGGTATCATTTATTGTATTTTTTAAATCTGCAGAAAGGTATAGAAAAAGGTTCTTGGATTCTTGTCAATGTACCAGACAATTTTTTAATGCTATTGGTTAACACTAATGTTGGTTAATACTAATGTTATTTTTTAACACTTACATGAATATGGAATTAAATTTAGAATGTGGTTCAGAAAGCTAATGGCATGGGCAAAAGTAGGATTTCAATTTACTTTTCTGGTAGGATTTATCCTGCTTTAACTCCAGTATAAGCTGCTTTATCATGTCTAGTAAAATTTATTTGCATGAGGCCTGGCTTATGTTACTAAAAACCGTAAGATCTTTTCTTTTTCATCTCAAGGTTTTAAGGACAAACCTTTGGGGAATGTACTTGTATTCTCAATCATGGCTTCCTCCTTTCATTATGTCAATATTTCGGGGCTTTCTTGGTGTGTAAGTGTTACAGATTTTATTATGCTTCCTCCCGCAAAGCTTAGGCTGAAGTCCTAACCCCTGGGAGCTGTGAACAGGATCTTTAAAAATGCTATCAGTTAGCATGAGGTCACACCAGAGGAGGGAGTAGGTCCTAATCCATTCTGAATCTTGTCATTGTTAGCTACTATTGAGTCCACTCCAACTCACGGTGACCTGATGTATAACAGAACAAAACATTGCCTGGTCCTGTGCCATCCTCACAATCACTGGCGTGTTTGAGCTCATCGTTGAGCTCATTGGCTATTACGCCAATCCATCTCACTGAGGGTCTTCCATTCCCTTGGTGACCTTCTACTTCACCAAACATTATATCCTCCTCAACCAACTGATCCTTTCTGATGGCATGTCCAAAGCAAGTGAGTCAGACAATGTTCTATTGCGATGCGTAAGATTTTTATTGGCTCATTTTCAGAAGTAAATCACCAGATATTTCTTTCTAGTCTTTCTTAGTCTGGAGGTTCCGCTGAAACCTGTCCATCATGCGTGACCTTGCTAGTATTTGAAATACTGGCGGCATAACTTCAGCATCACGGCAACAGGCAAGCCACCACAGTAGGACAAACTGACCGAGGAGTGGTGGCCCATCTGAGTAGTGTCCTATAAAAGAGGCAAAGAGAGGCAGAGGGAAAACAACCACGTGAAGAAGCATCTGCAAGCCAAGGACACTGGGACTGAAAGAAGCTGAGAGGAACAGGAAAGGATATCCCCCTAGAGCCTGCAAAAGGAACATGGCCCTGCTGACTCCCTGGATTTGTACTACTAACTCCAGGGCTGTAAGACAGAAAATTTCTGTTCTTTAAAGCCACCCACTTTGTGGTACCTTGTGGCAGCGGTCCTAGAAAACTCATGCAGTTGGGCGATCTTGAGTTCTATTACAGGGTGAAGATTTAGGCTGAAATACCAGGTGCTGTGTCATTGCTTTCATTTGTTTGCTTGTTAGCAGCTTGAAAACCAGCTAGTGGATGGCTAGTGGGAACATATTGTGTATCTCAAATTACACTATCAGAATTCCCCACCAGCATTATTACAAGTCATTTCTAAGAGCTTCCCTGGGCTCTGGTAAAGGGCTGTCTGGAGCCAGAGCCTAATTCTCCCACTTTCCTTCTCATTATAGCATCAAACCATAGCTTCTGCTGACATAAGATGGCTTCTTCACTGTCTTGGTTTGTCTTCTGCTTCTGGTGAGCACTGCTCTAGCCATTGTGTGTCGACGGAGGAGACATTGTTAGGGTGTGGAAGGGTCCCTCGTATCAGGTGAAACCTAACCCTCTGCATAAGATTGTAAACTCTATGGAGCCAACAAGAATAGAATTATATGGCTGCAATACATCTCCCAAACTATGTGTAATTTAGTCTTAACATTCCTTTGTGATATAGCAACGGCCCAGAACAAGCAAAAATGTACCAACCTCAACCAGATACTTTCTGATCCCTCATTCTCAAATTTTTAAAATATCTTGAAGGCCAGGCTTACATAAGGTTCCCCCTTTGTAAAGGGATATGAAAAAAGAATGTAGTATAATTAGACAATGGATATCACATAATAGTGAAAATGAGGGCTACACACATCAAGATGGATTCAACTCAAAAATAAAATATTGAACAAAAGAAGGAAGTTTCAGAAGAACATGAGTATGATTCCTTTTATAAGAATTCCCAAGACTAAATAATATATTGGGAAAACTAAATAATAAAGTATTTAAACAAATATATACTTATGCAAATTAAATAATATATCATTTAAAATATGTTCATAGATGTAAAAAATATGAGCAAAGCAAGAGGGAATGATTAGCACACAATTCAGGGTTGTGGTCTTTAGAGAAGGTAGGATATGTGGTATGTGCTCATACAGAGACACACAAGCAATATCTGGGTAAAAACCATAGGTTTCCTCTCAGTCCTGGGGCTGGGCAAGTCATTTTTCATTATTAACTTTTAAACTGTCTATTTGTGTGTGTTTTCCTACATTCTTTTATGTATATACTATATTTCCATTTTAATAAAAGAGTAAAAATTTTAAAAAAGTAAATCTGAAATGTAATACAAATTAAGAGCAATGAAGCAGTGAAGACAATTGGTTTTAAAAGAGAGAGAGAAAAACGGAAGGAAGGAAGGAAGGAAATAACGAAGGAAAGAATGGAAAAAGTGAGATTTAAACAGAGGATATATTTATGCAACTAGTTCTAGCCTATGTGGAAAAGAAGAACTCAAGCAGATGTTTTAAAATAACCAAGTTTAATTTTTTTTTGTTGTTATTATTATTGTTCTTGTTATAATTATTATGTAGTTTGCATATGGTATGAATTACTTTGGGTCTTTGAGAAAAGCTTCTGTGTTTTCTTTCTTTCAGTCTGCTTGAAGTTGCGGGTGTGGGGAACATCAGTTTATATGGTCAGCTTGGAGTCAATTCCAGGATGGTCATTCCAAAGGTCAAAAAGAACTAGTACACCATTGCTGAGCTTCCTAGGTTTAACGTGCTGGCTGGACTTTTTATATTGTCGTCTGCTTTGTTTCAGTTTGTTGTGATATTGCGATCTCGTTTACCTGGGGGAGTAAATACTGAATGGAAACCCTGGTGGTGTAGTGGTTAAGAGCTATGGCTGCTAACCAAAAGGTCGTAGTTCGAATACACCAAGTGTTCCTTGGAAACTCTATCGGGCAGTTCTGCTCTGTCCTATAAGGTAGCTATGAGTCCAGACTCTACAGCAATGGGTTTTCTTCATTAATTTTTTTTTAATACTGAATAACCTGAGTGTACTAGCAGAATGACTGGCATGACATCACTTAGCAGCACTTTACATGAAATTTATCTAGCCACATAGGAGAAAGATAGAGGGCCTGTAACATAAAACAAAGCGTGTGGGTTTATCAGTACTGGAAAAGAAGATAACCTGTGGTTGATTGCCTAAAGGTGAGATTAGGGGATTGAAAGATAAGATGTAATATTTCTGCAGTACCACCTTGGGAGAAAAAAATTAAAAAACACTGGGACCTTGAGATCTTACCCCGTAATATGAAGAATTAAGGGACTAAGACCTGAAAAGCACACTGTGCTTGGTTATGTTCCACGATGAATTCTCTGCAGTATAAGCTATACTTATAATAATTATAAAGTGTATAATACAAGTATGAAAGCAAGGTTGGAGAAAGCAACACTAGGTCACATGGATTTCTTTTCTTTAGTTAAGAAGAACTGAGTTTGTCAATAAAATATTTCCAAAACTTGTCAAAGATATTCCAGTTACTGTGTTGCCTTACCTCTCTCAATGGATAGGATAAAGTAGAAGGAGTAATTGCCCAGAAGAAATGACAATTCCTATTTTAAGATGTTTTATCTAATTTTTCTACTTCTGATAGGACAGATCTGTGTCAGAGAAATCGTGGGTGTGTGTAAAATGTGTGAGATTTTTCTCGTGTGGTAGATCCAAGCTTCGCCAGGCAGCCCAGCCAGTAAATCACGTTGGCCTAGGATGGGGTATGTGCATAAGTACCTGTTGCTGAAACATGAAGTCCATGGTGCAAGGGAAGAAACTACAAGTCATATCTCCAAGAGTAACAAGGTTAGAAAAGTAACTGTAGTGTTCATTTGCTTTGTAGTAGAACATATCAGGGGCTAGTGGTAGATCAGTGGTAGAAATCTCACCCTCCATGCTGGAGACCCATTCAATTCCCAACCAATGCATCTCATGTGTAGCCACCACCCTTCTGTCAGTGGAGGCTTGTGTGTTTCTATGATGCTGTACAGGTTTCAGCAGAGCTTCTAGACTAAGATGGACTAGGAAGAAAGGCCTAGTAATCTACTTCCAAGCCCTATGGATCCTACCCATCAGATCCACAAGTGATCATGGGGAAGGTGCAAGACCAGTCAGCGATTCATTCTGTTGTGCATAGGGTCACCATGGGTCATGGACAGATTTAACTGCAGCTACAAAAACAAAGCATATTAAGTATATATCTAACTATAATAAAAGAGGAACACAAAGTTCTCAAAAATGAGATCCATGTCTGATATATCTTAGTATCCCTAGACTACTTAGCATAGGCCTACTTCACTCAGGTTTTCCACAGATACATGGTAAGTAAAAGTTCTAAGTGCTAATTTAGATAATTTTATTTTAGTCAATGTAAATTTATTTATCTTATTTTCTTCAAATGGTGCATGTTAATGTTAATAGTTCCTTTAAACTGCTAAATACGGTAAGATGTGATTTGCGCATCTATCAAATAAATAGTTTTCTTTTATTAAAATTAACACTCCTTTGGAATGATAAGAAATTCAAGAGTTTTCACAATTAATAGTGAAAATATTTACAAATCGATCTGATTTTCTAATATTTCTCCTCAGGTAATTTGTAACTATTGTGGCAGGGGAATAAGACTCAGTTTAAGACAGAATTTGGCATTGCATCCATTCTCTTCATCAAGCTTTCAAAAGTCAATATACACTCCATTTATTGCTTTACAAATTAACTCTATAATCAGTCAAAAATATACACTTAAAATGCCCACAAATCAGAGACGTTTTGTCTCACTTCCCTACCTCTGGTAGGACAGATTAACACCAGGTAAATGATTGTGCATCCAAACCATTTAGCTACAATCCAAAGGCTGGAAAGTATATGTAAATATGGCTTTCAAAATCTTACTATATGTTTAATTACACTTTATGGAAATTAGTTATTGCTATTTAAATAAAAAATAATTATTAAAATCATTCCTCCATAATAGACTTAAGGGAAAATAAAACATTTCTCAAAAAATTCTCTAGCTTTTAGAACTTTACAGATTGGAAAGCCAGACCTTTGCTCACACTGAGCATCCATGCATAGATTTTCCAAATACATAAAATAGTCTGTCTCTTTCCCTTAATTGCAAGCAATCTTTCTTATTTATATTTGTATACCCATCATCTAACTTAATGTCTGCTGATTCATTGCAGGTTCTCAATATATGTTGGTTTAACGAAGGATTCTATTGAACTTATTAAGGGGTCTGGAACATCAGAGTGAGCTAAGGTTAGCCATGAGCCGTCAACTGTGCTCTACACTGAGAACTGCAAATACTGTAGAAATAAACCCACTGTAGTAGCTACATGTTTCTCCATCTAGATATTTCATTAATTAGATTAATCCACAAACATTCATGAAAAACCATATGCGCCATCCACCACCCATCTTTCAGTTTGTCATACTGTGGTGGCTTGTGTGTTACTCTGATTCTAGAAGCTATGCTATAGGCATTTCAAACACCAACAGGGTCATCCATGCTGGACAGGTTTCAGTGGAGCTTTACTAAGACAGAGTAGGAAGAAAAGCCTGGAGCTTTACCTCCAAAAATTAGAAAATGAAAACCTTGTGGATCACAACAGAATGTTGTCCAATTTGCTTTCTTTGGACAAGCCATCAGGAGAAATAAATTGCTAGAGGAAGACATTGTGTTTGGTGCCGTAGCAAGCCTATGAGGGTGACAGAGGCCTTCAATGAGACAGATTGTCACAATAGCCACAATGATGGACTCAAATGTGCTGGCTGTCATGAGTCAGAGTCTACTCAACACAGCTGTCTATCCCAAAGCCCCACATTGTGCTTGGTTCTGAGAAGATACTCTACTTATTTATTGCTGCACGTCAAACTATCTCAAAGCTTCGTGACTTAACACAAAAAATTATTTTTATTAAATCTCAGGATTATTTGCATCTGGAATTTAAAGGGTACAGCAGGGGCCTTTCTTTGCTCCTTAATGACTGGTACCTCAGCTGGGACAACTAAAATAGCTAGAGGCCAGAACAGCTATGGGCTGGTGAAGCATTTCTTTTTTTCTCTACATGGTCTTTTCTAGCTTGAGCTTCCTCATTGAATGGTGGCCTCAGGTAGTCATATTTTTTCATGGAGGACCAGAGTTCAAAAATGCCAAAGCATAAGGTGCCAGTCTTCTTAAACTCTAGGCCCATTTCTGGTATAAGTTCATTTTCACTGTATTGCATTGGTCAAAGCAGTCACAGGCCAGTATGGACTCAAGCGGAGGAGAAATAAATTCTGAATGTCAAAAATATGTGACCTAAGTAACAATGCACAAGCACCAGAAGAGAGACTAGATAACTGGGAGCTCCTAAAAATCAAACACTTACGCTCATCAAAAACTTCACCAAAAGAGAAAAAAGACAACCTACAGACTGGGGGAAAGAAATTTGGCTACAACAAATCCTATCAGCATCTAATCTCTAAAATCTACAAGATACTGCAAAACCTCAACAACAAAAAGACAACCCAATTAAAAACTGGGCAAAGGATATGAATAGGCACTTCACCAAAGAAGATATTCAGGCAGCTAACAGACACATGAAGAAATGCTCATGATCATTAGCCATTAGAGAAATGAAGATCAAAACTACAATGAGATACCATCTCATCCCAACAAGCCTAGCATTAATCCAAAAAACATAATATAACAAATGCCGGAGAGGTTGTGGAGAGACTGGAACACTTATACACTGTTGGTGGGAGTGTAAAATTGTACAGCCACTTTGGAAATTGACTTGACACTTTCTTAAAAAGCTAGAAATAGAAGTAGCATACGATCTAGCAATCCTGGTCCTTGGAATATATCCTAGAGAAATAAGAGCCGTCACATAAGTAGATATATACATACCCATGTTCATTGCAGCACTGTTCATGACAGCAAAAAGATGGAAACAACCTAGGTGCCCATCAATGGATGACTGGATAAACAAATTATGGTATATTCACACTACATGACGATAAAGAACAATGATGAAGCCGTGAAACATAACATGGAGGAATCTGGAGGGCATTATGCTGAGTGAATTTAGTCAGTCACAGAAGGACAAATATTGTATGAGATCACTATTATAAGAACTCAAGTAAAGGTTTAAACACAGGAGAAAACATTCTTTGATGGTTACTAGGGTGGGGAGCAAGAGTGAAGGTTATTCACTAACCAGATAGTAGACAAGAATTATCTTAGGTGAAGGGAAGGACAGCACACACTACAGAGGAAGCCAGCAAAACTGGACTAAACCAAAGCTAAGAAGTTTCCTCAATACAATCAAACACTTCAAGGGACAGAGTAGCTGGGGCAGGGGTCTGGGGACCATGCCTTCAGGGGACATCCAGATCAATTGGCATAAAAAGTTTATTAAGAAAATCTTCTGCATCCTACTTTGGTGAATGGCGTCTGAGGTCTTAAAAGCTAGCAAGTGGCCATCTAAGATGCATCAACTGGTCCCAACTACCTGGAGTAAAGGAGAATGAAGAACACCAAAGACACAAGCAAAGTATTAGCCCAAGAGACAGAAAGGGCCACATAGACCAGAGACTTCATCAGCCTGGGACAGAAGAACTGGATGGTACCTGCCTACCACCAATGACCGCCCTGACAGGGAACACAACAGACAATCCCTGATGGAGCAGGGGAAGGGTAAGATGCAGAACTCACATTCTAGTAAAAAGACAAGACTTAAAGGTCTGGCTGAGACTGGAAGAATCCCAGAAAGCATGACCCCTGGACTCTCTGTCAACCCAGAACTAAAACAATTCCCAAGGCCAACTTTTCAGACAAAGATTGGACTGGACAGTGGGACATAAAATGATATTCATGAAGAGTGTGCTTCTTAGCTCAAGTAAATACATGAGACTAAATGGGCAGCTTCTATCTGGAGGTGAGATGAGAAGGCAGAGAGGGTTAGGAACTGGCTGAATGGACACGGGAAATCAGGGGTGGAAAGGAGGAGTTTGCTGTCACAGTATAGGGAGAGCAATTAGGGTCACATAACAATGTATGTATGAATTTTTGTATGAGAGACTAATTTGAATTGTAAACTTTCACTTAAACTACAATTTAAAAAATATATGTGACCATTTTTAATCTGCCAAATGGATGCTTCAGTGAATCAAAAGATTTGATCTCTGCCTTCCAAGAATACACAATCCAAAGAAGGCAAGAAGAAGTAAATATGATACAAAGACTATGATTAAGGATAAGGATTAAAGTGGGCATGTTGTTATGGCTCTTATTTTTTAAACCTTATGTTCTAGGCACTGCAGCAGACACTAGTTATCAATCTTTCAAAAGGAAACTCGGATGTATATATATATATATTTCAATTTATAGATGAAACAACTGAAGAATACAATAACAAAAGGTACTAGAAATTAGGCAGATGATATATGACTTCCAAAAAATGCCTCCTTTCTATTCGTTTGCCATGCTTTGTATCAGGACTCATTATCTCTCACTTTAAATATTGTAGCAGTCACCAGTATTCTTCCACCCCAATGCGGCCTGTCTTTCTCCTCTCCAGTTCTGATCATGTCACACAAACACACACACACACACAGTCCCAGCTTCTGCTTCTACTGAGTTATTAAAAATAATTTTCCATTGAGTATAAGGTCCTAGAAAATATGGCCCTCACAATGGCCACCATAAAGACCCATGCAGTCTCTAAACTCCACAGTTCTAGCACTATCATTCTCATGGTTTATAATGTGAATGCTATTTCCTGGAGTTTGGCAATATGGTGGCCCTGAGCTCTATTTTATAAAGTATAATGCCATGCATAGAGAAAAGTCTGTTTATTATATCTGTGCCTATCTCTTATGCAGTGAAATATCTAGATAAGTGCTGAGCTTATGGTTAGAACTTAACATATGTTACTTCCTTTTATCTGCCTTACATAATAATTTCATCAATTCCTATTTGAAATATGCCTTTTTCTCAAATCCAATAGAAATGTTATTTGTTCCACAAGCTGTGATGCATAGCATAATGTCCTGACTCTAAAATTTTACTGATGCTACTGATGTTCATCTCCATCTGCTTGCAATTTCATAATATGTATCATTTTCTTCCTTAAAATTCTTCTCAAATGGCCTCTCTTCCATAATGCCTTTCCTTATCTTTCCATTGAATGTGATTCTGCTAACAATTAAAACTGTAAACAGCACGTCTTCACCTTTCACACCTTATGAATCACTTCTTTGGATTAAATGCATGGAGTCAATTTAGGCACTGTTTAATCCAAAGAAGTGATATATAAAATAATTACCATGTATTTAAAAACAAATTGCCGTTGAGTTGACTCCTACTCTTGGGAATCCCATGTGTGTCAGAGTAGAACTGAGCTTACAATGGCTATTTCTCAGAAGTAGACCACCAGGCCTTTCTACCAAGGTGCCTCTTAGCAGCTGAGTGTTTTAACCATTTGCACCACTCAGGGGCTATGTATAGTCATCCCTAAAAGACAAGGGAAATCTCTGAGGACCTAATAAGTAGAGGTTAAAATCCATAAACCACAAGGACCTGGAATTAAATAATTGGACAGGGCCACAGCTGCAATTCCTGTCCAAGACCAGAAATTAGACCTGGCACCCTGTTGGAAGCCTGGGGCTAGAGTCAAGTTTGTCTTCTGCAAATAATGCTTAAAATAGCTCTGTACAATACAGCTCGCAAGAGGAAATTCTCCATGTTTTAGAACCCAGTGGATGTAGACAGATCTAATACCAGTGTCTATACTCTGTGCAAGGGTCAGAAATTACTCAACCGCTTTGGTGGGAGTGAGTTAACCTGTGGTTAGGGCTGAGGGAGTAGCAAGTGTAGGAGAAAACTCATCATATGATGAGTTGGAAAATAAAAACAAAACATATCTAACCCTTAGTGCATGAAAAGTTTTTTTTGTTGTTAGTCACTTGATAAATAGGCCGGAGTAGCAAAACCAAATGAGGAATATTTTACCTCCAAAATCCAAAGAGGCCACCAGGCATTGTTCACCCTTTTTAGTTGTGGGAGAGGCCAGATGCAATCACTTATCCTTCATTTTAGAAGGAATATCTTGACATGTCCCACATCACTGGACCACTAGAAATTTCACTGAGATGGAAAGCGCCTGAATTTTTACCAGATTAATTTCCTATCCTCTAGCATGCAAATGGGGTGTGGGAAATTAATCGGACAAAAATTCAGGTGCACACAAAAGAAGAAGTACAATCAGAGTGATCTTTGGAAGCAAGGTGGACAAGATTTCATCCCATGTATTTTGGACACGTTATCACGCAGAACCAGTCCCTAGAGAAGGACATCATGCTTTGTAATGTAGAGGGTCAGCGAAAAAGAAGAAGACCCTCGAGGAGATGGATTGACACAGTGGCTGTAACAATGGGCTCAATCATAGCAATGATTGTGAGGATGTCACAGGACCAGGCAGTGTTTCATTCTGTTATACATAGGGTCACTATGAGTCAGAGCCAACTTGACGGCATGTAACAACAACAAGCATGCAAATGTTTTACCAATAAGTCTGGAGTCATTGACGCTTCTTCTTTACTAGGTCCTATCAGCATAATGTCATCAATGTCATGGACCAGTGTGATGTCTAGTAAAGGGATCAAGGTCCCTACAGACTAAATTATGACATAGGGCTAGAGAGTTGATATACCCCTGAGGTAGGACACTTAAGGTGTATTTCTGGCCTTGTCAGCTGAAAGCAAACTGCTTCTGGTGATCCTTCAGAACAGATATGGAGAAAATGACATTAGCCAGATCAATAGCTGCATACCAGGTAACTGAAGATGTATTAATTTGATCAAGCAATGAAATCACATCTGGAACAGCAGGTGCCATTGGAGCCAACATCTGGTTAAGTTTTCAATAATTCACAGTCATTCTCCAAGATCCATCCATTTTTTGCACAGCCAAATAGTGAGTAGAATGAGGATGTGGTGGGAATCACCATCCCTGCATCATTCAAGTCCTTGATGGTGGCAGTAATCTGTGAAATCCCTCCAAAAATGTGGTATTTCTTTTGGTTTACTATTTTCCAAGTTAGGGGCAATTCTAATGGCTTCCACTTGGCTTTCCCTACCATAAAAGCCCTTACGCCACCTGTCAGGGATCCAGTGTGGTGGTTCTTCCAGGTGCTGAGAATATCTATTCCAATTATGCATTCTGGAACTGGGGAGATCACTGTAGAAAGGGATCAGGGACCCACTGTGAGATGAATCCGGGCTAAGACTCCATTAATAACCTGACCTCCATACACCACCTCTCTGACTGGTGGGCCACAGTGACATTTTGGGTCTCCTGGAATGTCAGTTCAGAGTGAGTATCCAGTAATCCCCTAAAAGTCTGATTATTTCCTTTTCCTCAAGGAACAGTCACTCTTGTAAAAGACTGTAGAGCTATTTGGGGAAGGCTGGAAGAAAGATTAACACTATAAATTTTTGGCAGTGTAGTGGGGTCCTTCCTCAAGGAAAAGAGCATCCCATTCATTCAAGCGTTTGTGGGTCTGTAAACTGGCTCAAGTTTGGGAATTGATTGAGGGGCTATGACTCTTTATTCTTAAGATTCAAATTAGACTGCCATTCACTTGACCTAATACTTCTGCTTGTTCATATTGAGTAAATATTTAGTAGATTTCCCAACCATTTCACTCCTAGGGACACCATGACTAAGTAACCAACACCATAAGTCCGTATGTATTAGACTACTCTGCTTACCGCTTTGACACTGCTGTCCATTACAGTAACCACATCTACCTTGTCTTTGTCGACTGAGTGCTGCCACTTGGCCCCTACCACCACAGGGTCTGATCAGCCCCATCGTAGTTAGTTGTCTTAATTCAGTTAAGGAAGTTCCCACTGTCAAATCTGACTTACATAAAGTAGCAATCACAGCAGTCTTCAAGGATGCTGGGCCTCCCTTCACAAATTTGTTCCTCACCATTGTGGTAAGAAGTGTGTCCTCTAGGCACTCCATGTCTGGGTCTATGGGTTTAACCTGGTAAATCCACTCTAACATGCCAATTTCCCTAAGCCTTTAGATACCCTCTTCTACAGTATACCAAGGCAGGTGTGGTACTTCGACTTGATTTTATTTAGGTTGCTGAGTAGTCCATGCTTCAGCCAACCAGCAAATAATCTACTAGATCCTTTCCTAACCTTCGAACTGAAATAGTGAATGCAGCTTAGTGGGCCCATATCAATAAACTCAAACTGATCCAACTTTATGTTCCTTGCACCATTATTCCACAACTTTAATAGCCATTCCAAAACATATTCCCCAGGTTTCTGTTTATACATATTAGAAAACTCAAGCAGTTCTTTTGTACTGTAGCGTACCTCCTCTAGGTCCCACTTTGTACTTCACATTATGGGCCTTGCTGGGACTTACATCCAGTTATATGTCTAGAAGCAAAAATAGGTCGTGGGGATGTGTTCTGAGAACATTCAGTAATGTTTTGTAAGTCATCTGCCTCAGTCTATGCCCCAGGCAATGATTCAGATCCTTCCCCAGGTGATGACTCAGATGTCATCCCTGGCATCTCAGATAAAGGTTCATCCGACACATCGGGGTTAATCTCCTCAGATGGGGGTGGAGAGTCTAATCATTTTAATGAAGAGGGTAGCTTAGCAGACAAAGATGGAGTAATCTCTTTAGATGGGAGTGGGAGGGCTGGTTCTATTGGCAGGAGTGATTCAACGGAATTTAGAGGCTTTACTTCCTGATTATCTGCACATATGTCCCCATACCAAGTTTCAGGATCTCATTTCTTCTCAATGCCCTCACTTTAACTTCAGACACCATTCAAGGTTGGAAATTCAATTGACTTTGTAATTCAGCCGGTCTGGTGATAAGACTCTGGGTTTGGTTTTCAGCAATATCCACTCCATTACTACAAGAAGCAAAGTTTTCTTTCAGGGCATAAGTGTCAACTTTGAGGTGGTATTTGTGGTGCTTGAGCTGTGACTGAAGCTCTGAGCTCTTCTCTTTCTTCCACCACTTTGTTTAATAAAAGTAGGACCAACCAACCAGCTTCCTTATATTTCTCATTATGAGAAAATTGTAGAAAAGTATCAAACATGCGATCACCCAGAGCCTCACCTCTCACCAATACCTGATCTATTGTTAGTGATATTTTGCATATTTTTATTGCCACCTCATGCCATGGTTTAGCAGTGCCCTCTTTACTACTGCAAGCTGAGTCATCGACTCAGACTTGAGAACCAATTTAGAAAACTTATCCTTACAATTTTGTTTCTCTAGAACCACTCCAGGTACCAAATATCTTAGGCTAGGTTCTCTGGAGAAGAAAAACCAATAAAGTATATATATGTAAATATATATATATAGAGAGAGAGAGATTTATGACAAGGAAATGGCTCACTCAGATGCAGAGGCTGGGAAGTCCCAAGTCCAGGGGTCAAGAAGCCACAGGCTTCTCCTGACTCACATAGCTGCAGGTTCTGGTAAACCCAAGATCGGCAGGTCAGACAGCAGGCCTCTGGCTCATAGGCTGCAGAGTCCAACAAATCCCAAGATGGGCAGGTAAGATGGCAGACCACTGGCTCACAGACTAAGGAGGCTGACAAATCCCCAGATTGGCAGGCAAGATTGCAGGCCACTGCCTCGCAGGCTGTGGAGGCTGATGAATCCCAAGGTCAGTAGGCAAGCTGCTAGCTCAAGTCCCAAGAACCAGAGGTCAGATGCAGGATCCAGAGTGAGCACAAGCCTGTGAGCTTGGCCAGAAAATCCACATATACTGGATGCAGGCCACACCCCTATGGAAACTTCCTTTCAATTAATTGGCTGCTCAGAGCAAGATTTATCATGGAAGTGATTACATTACATCAGATCTCATTATCAGATGATTACCTCATTACATAACTCCCAAACTACATCATAACTGTCAAACTACTGAGAATCATGGCCCAGCCAAGTTGACACACAACCTTAACCATCGCAGGTAGGTAGTGAGTTTCTTCAAATCTGTCCATTTATCTAGGTTCTCAAATTTATAGGAGTATAATTTTTCATTGTATTCTGTTATGCTCCTTTTTTCTTCAGTTGGGTCTGTTGTAATGTCCCCCATCTCATTTCTTATTTGGATTATTTGCTTCCTCTACTGTTTTTCTTTGTCATTTTGGCCAATGTTTTTTTGCTTTTGTTGATCTTCTCAAAGAACCAACTTTAGGTCTTGTTGATTCTTTCTATTGTTTTTCTGTTCTCTATTTCATTTATTTCTGCTTTAATCTTTATTATTTCCTTTATTCTGGTGCCTGAGGGCTTCTTTGGCTGCTCTCTTTCTGTTTGTTCGAGTTATAGGGCTATTGTTTTGATTTTGGCCTATTCTTTTTTGATATGTGTGTTCATTGCTATAAATTGACCTTTGGGCAATGTCTTCGCTGTGTCCCAAAGGTTTTGCTATCACGTGTTTTCATTCTCATAGATTCTAGGAATTGTTTGTTTCCCTCTTTGATTTCTTCCAATATCCAGTTGTTTTTAATCAAGGTGTTATTCAATTTCCATGAATTTAATTTTTTTCCTTGCCCTTTCTGTTATTGATTTCTACTTTTACGACATTGTGATCAGAGAGAATACTTCTATTATTTGGATTCTTTTTTGAGGGTTGCTTTGTGGCCTAAAATGCAGTCTATTCTGGACAATTTTCCATGTGTGCTGGAAAAGAATGTATACTATTCTGCCATTTGGCGGAGTGTTCTATATATGTTTATGAGGTCTAGTTGGTTGACAGTGGTCTTTAGATCTTTTGTACCATTGTTGAATTTATTTCTAGATGTTCTATCCATTACTGAGAGTGGCGTGTGAAGTCTCCTACTATTATTGTGAAACTATTTCTCTTTTTAGTGCTGTTAGAGTTTGTTTTACGTATTTTGGAGTCCTGTGGTTGGATACATAGATATTTATCAGGGTTACATGTTCTTGGACTGTCCCTTTAATCACTATATAATGTCCTTCCTTGTCTTTTATGGTTGAATTTGCCTTAAAGTCTATTTTGTTCAAGATTAGTATTGCCACTCCTGCCCTTTTTTGGTTACTGTTTGCTTGATATATATTTTTTTTCCCTACTTGGATTTTTAATATATTTATGTCTTTGTGTCTAGGGTGTGTCTCTTGTAGACAGCATATTGATGGGCCATGTTTTTGTGTCCATTCTGCCACTCTCTGTCTTTTTACTGGTGTATTTAAGCCATTTACATTCAGTGTGATTATTGGAAGGTATGAGTTTATCGTTGTCATATTGTTGTGCTTTTTTTTTTTTTTTGTGGCCCTGACGTTTTCTTTGTGCCTCTTGTTTTCCTGTGTGGAGTTCCTTTTGTCTGTGGATTTTCTTTTCTTTCTTTATTATAGATTTTGTGTTTACTGAGTCTTTATGTTTTTCTTCTTTTTCATTTTGATGAGTGGTTTGTTAACTTTCTTTGCAGTTATGTTGAAATTTACTGTATCTTCCCAAGTTTGAACCAGTCTTTTTTTACTTGATATTGCTTTGTTTTCATTAAAATTGGTAGAAGACTCATTAACAACCTGCGATATGCAGATGACACAACCTTGCTTGCTGGAAGAGAAGAAGACTTGAAGCACTTACTGATGAAGACCAAAGACTATAGCCTTCAGCATGGATTACACCTCAACATAAAGAAAACAGAAATTCTCACAACTGGACCAATAAGTAATATCATGAAAAATGGAGAAAAGATTGAAGTTGTCAATGTTTTCATTTTACCTGGATCCACAATCAACTCCCATGAAAGCTGCAGTCAAGAAATCAAATGACACATAGCATTGGGCAAATCTGCCGCAAAAGACCCCATTAAAGTGTTAAAAAGGAAAAACGTCACTTTGAGAACTAAGATGCACCTGATCCAAGCCACCTATGTGGAAGATGGACAATGAATAAGGAAGACCAAAGAAGAATTGACTTCTTTTTATTATGATATTGACAAAGAATGTTGAATATACCATGGACTTCTAGAAGAATGAACAAATCTGTATTGGAAGAAGTACAGCCAGAATGCTCCTTAGGAGAGATGATGGTGAAGCTTCATCTCAGATACTTTGGACATGTTATCTGGAGGGATCATTCCCTGGAGAAGGACAAAATGCTTGGTAAAGTATAGTGTCAGCAAAAAAGAGGAAGACACTCAATGAGATGGATTGACACAGTGGTGGCAACAATGGTGTCAAACATAGCAATGACTGTGAGGATGGCACAGGACCAGGCAGTGTTCTGTTCTGTTGTACACAGGGTGGTTATAAGTCAGAAATGACTCGATGGCACCTAACAACAACAACAATAACAACAACCAGGGTTGCAAGAATGAAACTGCCCATAAGCTGGGCATTTTGCCCTTCCTAAGCAGGTGGAAAGAGTATGGGCTTTGAAATTGAAAACATGGTTTAATTCTACCTCTGCCACTTACTATATGAGTAGGGTAAACAGAAGAAAGATATACAACGTGTGAAAGTACCTGGCAGAGTTGTTATTATGTAACTAATCCTAGTTACAGTTAAACTGAATTCAATATGTTTATTTCCTCAGCAGAGGCAGATAACCCAAACAGATGCTGTAATAAGGCTAATAATAGATACTGTGTAATCACAACTTTACCTCAGGGCTCTACACTCAAACACATAGTGATCACCTGTTGTCACTAAGTATTATAGGAGGAAGGTAAGAAAAATTGATAACTGCATTATTTAATAAACAATTTATTTTCCAAGGAAAACCTTTGCTGTATTTAATTATTTGCATTTCTCTTTGAATAATTTTCTGTAGGCAACATGCATTTTGAGAATGTTCTTGAATTATTTCTTGTACAATTAAGCTATCCTTGTGTGTCCAATACAAGTACAACAATACAGAAATTACTTCTATTTCAAATTTGAACTTCAGAAACACCCTTTTTCAAGTATCAGGAAATGTATTTAGTTTTTTTTTTAGGAAAATACTTTGATTGTCATGTTGTAACACAGAAAACTGAATATTTTCTTCTGTTATGTTATATAAGTTTAGTTTTCTTATGTATATGGTCTTTAGAAAAATATCAAAAAATATTATTTTTTTCCTACCCCTAAATGCTGCATATTGTTGTTGGTAGCATTCTTTCTGCACATATCAAAAAAATGTTAACAAATTTTTACCTTGGACATTTTTACAAGTTTAGATTTTTGAATTGTTAACTAAGTGCCATAAATTTTGAAGACAGATAATTTTAAATTGTTATTAATATCGATCACATCCTCCCAAAGATCCAATATAAAAGGCTTCAATGCATTTAAAAGCCAAGAGCCTTAATATAGGTCTTTAAACTAATTTGCCAACCATATGCCACATTAACAAAATTATTTATTGTGTCATCATCCATCTGACTCCTTCTGGTCTGGGCCCCACAATCTAACGTCTACTGCCATGACCCCTGCATGAGTCTTCATACTTCTCATTTACTACACAAAATCCCTGCTTATCAGAGCTTCTCTGTGGCCTGAGTCATGGTTAGAGACCTAGACTTTACTGTCTCATTGTCCAAACTACGCTATTCCTGCTAAGGTACTACTTTTCTGGAATAGAGGAGTCAATGAGCTCTCTAATCCTAGCCCATTGCCACCACCTTCTGATTCAGAATGTTATCTCATACTTACCAGCTTTCCCGCATGGGACTCAACGATAGCCCTTAAAACTTCTTGCTTGCACAACTTGGATAAAGAAAAAGATTTATTTGATGTCACATGCCTCTGATTTTTTTTGACATCTTTTTAAATCTAGGGAATATCCTAAGTTCACCATACTGGTATAGAATTGTTGTGTTTTTAGGTGCCGTTGAGTCGGTTCCGACTCACAGGGACCCTATATACAACAGAACAAAACACTACCTGGTCCTGCGTCATCATCATAATCGTTGTTATGCTTGAGCCCATTGTTGCAGCTACTGTGTCAATCCATTTCGTTGAGGGTCTTCCTCTTTTTCACTGACCATCTGCTTTACCAAGCATGATGTCCTTCTCCAGGGACTGATCCCTCCTGATAACATACCCAAAGTATGTGAGATGAAGTCTCGTCATCCTTGCTTCTAAGGAGCACTCTGGCTGTACTTCTTCCAAGACAGATTTGTTCGTTCTTTTGGCAGTCCATGGCATATTCAACGTTCTTCCCCAACACCATAATCCAAAGGCATCAATTCTTCTTTGGTCTTCCTTATTCATTGTCTAGCTTTACAACTTTCTTTTTTGCCTTTTACAGGTAATTATTCTGATGTAAATACTGTTAACTTTGATTCTAAATTATTATACTTTAAGTTCTAGTTTAAATTTAAATCCCATATCAAAAACTTATAATCAGCTGTACCACCTACATGTGAGAAGTTGTAACAAAGTAGTTTGATATAGACAAGCATTTCATGAACTAAGGATAACAGCATTGGCCTAATATGCATCGGATTGGCTCATGGGCTCAGGGCCAATGACAGATGTGGTTGGATAGCTAGTGAAGCTCATCTAGGATACATCCCAAGCTTCCCACTCACTCTATGGATCCAGCAGAATGCTACTGATAGAACCATGGCTCTTACTTTATCAAAGACATAGAAAAACATGGAAAGAGAAGACAGAAAAGTATCAACAATGTCAGAAGGATTCTTAAAATTTTCATTCAATAGTTAAAACGTAAACTCGAGCCAGGAAGAATATTTGCTTCTTTCTTAGAAAAATACTTGCCTCTTGAAAAATGATAAAAATCCAGGAATACTCTCATTATGAAACTAAGCTTCTTTAACAGAATTTCAGGTCGAACAGCAACAAGAAGCATGTCCTCTCTATACAGCAACAAGAAGAGTAAATTCTATCGCTGGAAGATGGAAACCAAGTAAGGGCTCATTTTATCTCCTAGCAGAAGGTCAAGGCTCTGGCCCAATCCTAGTTAAATGACCAGGGTAAAACCACAATTGGGCTTTAGTGCCAGTGACTACCTTTCAGAGTCAAGTGCAAACAGGTTAAAGCAGAGTTTGCAAACTCAGATGCCTGGAGGGACTAGACTGGTAAGTTAAATCAGGGAAGTAATTTCTACTATACAGTGTAACTCTAAAGAAACACAATTATATGAAACATGGTAACCAACATTTAGCCTCAGTCTTTGAGAGGAGATATAGAGTGATAGGAACTGTCATCAAATGAAAAAAAAAAAAATCACTAGATTTAGCTGAGTGAGCAGCCTAAATTTTTTCCATCAAAAAAATGTAGGCTCAGTGTACTAGAGGGCCCCCCCTCCAAATTTACCTGATTTTTAAGAGCTGACAGCTAATGAATGCAATTCTTTTTTTAAATTAGTGTGAGAGCCAAAGAGGATGTCAAATCCCAACGAGTAGCTCCCCAGTTTGTAACTCTTGGGAAAAAAAAGCCATTGTGATCGTCATCAATCACCTTCTTAAACTTGTCTTCATGGAGTTTATTCTATGATTCCTCTTGGATTCCTTTAACTTCTGAGTGCCTCTCTTTGAATGTCTGGTGTGATAAAGTAAAGGTTGGGTTGATTCTAATTTAGAACAGACCACCAGCTTTAGGACTACCAAGCAGGGTTAGAGGAAAGAAGGCATCATCGGATTCAACACTGCTCTGAGAAATCTGCTCTGGGACTTGGGCCCAAAGTCTCATGGTTACAGACACTATCATTTACCCAGAATTCTAGCAGGGCCTTTCTTCCTCACTCAATGAGGCAGTAGTGACCTAGTAATGACCCAAAGATTCCTTCCTGATTGTCAGTCTTTTTCCCCCTTTTCTCTCTTTTTCTACCTATAAAATGCATATACCTGAATCCTGTAAGATCAATATCAAATTATTATAGACAATTGTCTTTCCCAGACCTTGGGATGATCATAATGTCTACACATATCATATTTATGATAGGGATATGCTGAAAAAGTCAGACAGTCACCTGAAAACATCATGCCACTGCTGGTCTTACACATCTATGCTTGACAACAGGCCATGTGAACTGTCTTTTGGGAGACATTTCTTTATGGATCTTTTGCATTTCTGCCTGACTTGTTAGTGAGGTATTGCCAGTGCTTTGTTGCGGATAATCTCTTCATGGATATTTGTCTAGTGAGCAGTCTTGGAAAACAGAGATGGTGTCCCCATCTGGAGCAAAGGACAGGCATGCTTACTGCCCATTATAAAACATTTGGATTCTCTAAACTCAGGGTTCCTGTCCTGTAATGCAGACATTCACGGGACTGTTCACATCGCTCCATCAGAAGTGGATGGCAAGGAAAACTGGCACAAATATGCTGGTGCACATGCTGTTTGCTCTGCCTTGAGTAATCAAATCTTGTGTCTGACTCAGAAGTCCCATGTCTTCTGCCAGCATCCACGAGACTGTGGCAGTCTAGCTTGTTAGCTTGCAAGTATGGTAAAATCTCTGATTCTCCATGGTTCTTGACAGTGCCATACCTATAGGAGAATGCTGGCTAATTACATGCAACTTATCTTAGCTCATACGCTTGCACATTCTCCTACCTTGCTTCAACCACTGTATCATTTCTGATCTCAGATTACTCTTTTTGCTCTTGTTTCAATTTGTCTTTTCCACCATCTGATCTGGGATTCTGCTATTGCATTGCAAGCTAGATTTTGTTGGTCCGTACCCATTTGCCAAAATATAGGATTTCAATCAATTTCCTTCTCTGGTTTTGCTAACTTGTCATAACAATGACAGATAGCAGGGACTATGGGTCACTACAAAGGCTGATACAGGACATACTTTTTCATCCTTTCACTAAACTGTAGAATAATTTAGTGCTCAAAATATACACTAATTATAGCTATCATTTATAATATAATCCAGATATACACTATGTCCTTCTTGCTTCTTATGGACAAGAAGAGTTTGCCTCAACAAACTTCCCTTTCATTTTTTGGCAGAAAATCCAAACAATGTTCGTCCAAAGCTTTCACTGAATCCCTAGGGGGTTTATGTCCTGAAATTCTTCTCTACCGCTGCTGAAGTCTTATTTTAAGTTCTGAATCTTGCAGCTGTTTTGTTATTGTTGTTTCCGTCTCTGCCCTGACATTCACTCAGATATGAAACTGAGCCCTTTATCTTGCTTTCCACTGAGGAAAAAAGTACCCATGAGACCAATGAATGTGCTTTAGATTTATTAAATACTTGGAGAAGGTTTATGCCAAGCTAAACCACTAGAATTAGGAGACTATTCTGCTCCTCCTATTATAGAGTGAATATTTAATATATGCCAGTGTGGTGCCAACTTTCAATTTCCCTCAACACTGTATCCGTTATCCACTTCTCTCTTTTGTGCTCTGAGCTCCAGGACACTTACAGCTGTATTACTCAGGATCTTCTGTTCACTTTTCCTGTTACATTCAACCAATAGGAGGAAGCAGGAGATCAGAGTGCAGTAGAAAAAGGACAGATTGTTTATTACCCTGTTCCTTCTCTGACTCACCAGGGTCTGGCAGAAGCAACACTACTCTATCAAAGACCACAGATCTTATCAAGTGGCCCTCTGACACAGCCCTTTGCCCTTTCAGGCCTTGATGATAATGGTTCCCTGCTGCTCCTAGGCCTAGAGTACTTCACAGTTCTGAAAATAGTCCCTTCATTAAACCATCTTTAACGTTAGGAGCGTATCATCTCTTTCCTTCTGAGAATTTGCATAATACAACCAAGAACTAAAAATACATTATTTCTAATCCCACTTTGTCAAACAGGAAGCTGCAGCTCAGAGAGATTAAATGACTTTCCCTAAGGAGTAAATAAAGGATATAACCATGGGTGATTCTTTCCAAAGTCTGCACTGTTATTACGATGTCAGGCCGCCTCTCAAACAGTGTTCTATAACTCAGTTGACCTGTTTAACTAAAGGTATGCCATAATAACAATCATGTTTTAAATATTATTCTCTACATTGTTCTATTGCTTCTGCAACTTTCTTGATGTTTGAAAGTTAAATAACAATGAAAGCTCCATATGAAGCTCTTCCAATCATCAAATATCTACATGATTTATTTTGGAACTAAGAAAAATAAATTAATTTGTTTTTAAAAATGAATGAATAGGGCCACATAAGCCACAGACTTTATCAGCCTGAGACCAGAAGAACTAGATGGTGCCCAGCTACCACCAATGAACGTCCTGACAGAGAACACAACAGAGGGTCCCTGATGGAGCAGTAGAATGATGGGATGCAGAACTCAAATTCTAGTAAGAAGACCAGACTTAATGGTCTGACTAAGACTGGAGGTGCCCCAGAAAGCATGGCCCCTGGTCTCTCCATCACCCCAGAACTAAAACAATTTCCGAGGCCAACTCTTCAGACAGGGATTGGACTGGACTGTGTGACATAAAGTGATACTCATGAAGAATGTGCCTCTTAGACAAGTAGATATAAGAGACCAAAAGGGCAGCTTCTGTCCAGAGGTTAGAGGGGAAGGCAGAGAGAGTTAGGAGCTGGTTGAATGTTTACGGGGAACCAGGGGCAGAGGGGAGGAGTGTGCTGTTGCAGAATGGGGTGAGCGGTTGGGGTCTCATAACAATGTATGTTAAAAAAAAAAATTCTGTATGGGAGACTAACTTGAAATCTAAACTTCATTTAATTACATCAATAAAAAAAAAAGAATCAACTCAAAAAAAAAAAGAATGGATATATAAATAATTGGGGTATTCTTCTAGCCAGATGTTATTCAATTATTGTCTTACGTTTCCCAATAGAGCACTTATTCCTCAGTCTGAATGAAACAGAATCTAAAGACAAGATTCTGTAAGGCTTTTTCTGTTAATTAATCAGAATAAAAAGCAAAAAACCTGTTACTCATAATCACTTCTCCTTGTCTTTCACTTTACTAATAAAAATTTAGGGAAAAGTCTTAAAATTTAAAGTAAGAACCACAAGTACTAGAGCGTCATTGAAAGATATTATTGGGAATGATTTTGGATTTGCTCTCATTAGAACCTGCCGAGAAAGTCTTGGACAAGCCAGCAGAAACCATCCAGATTGATTTCAGGAGTCTGATATGAAGACTGATGCCATTTGTTGTTTAGGAACACGGCATAGATCACTCTTCTCTAAGCTACTGTTGAGAGCAGAGTAAATGTCTCTGCTGATAGGCTGACAGACACAACAGGCATGTTACAGAAAAGGGTAAAATTGCAATTGGTTCCTTCCAATTTCCTCAGTCATATTCCGTATATCCCCTAGTATATTGATGTTCTTGTTTTCTCTAATTCTCATGCCTAATTGTGTGTAAAATGATTTTTTTAGAAGTCTAATATTGACGAATTGGTCACTTTACAAAAACTTTTCTTTTTTGTTCTTCTGCATATAAATCAACAAAAAAAACGCATTGGCATTGAGTCTCTTATTGTTTCCTAATGTAATTGGTGGAAAAGATAACCCCCGCTATTTTGGTGGTACTGCCAGTTGTATATGGCGTATAAATTTTATACATTCCATATACTCACATAGATGTATATGAAAAATTCGCCAGACTCAAATGATCTGAATAGCACCTCTGGGTTAGATAGTTAACTCTGTAGAGATAAGTGACTTTTAAATACTTGCTTTCAATAAATACATTTTTCAAACATCTTGGAAAAACTAGAATTTTAAGGCTGAAATAATTGGACCCTGTCTAAATGTTTTTGCCACATCTAATGGAGAAGTCTGTAAACCAGAATGCTCAACAATAACAATGACAAAAACGTTTTCAACAACAAAATGGTCAAAAGTCGTGATAAATCCAGGGAACATAAAAAGGTCATTTCAAGTACCATTAAAGCACTATAAAATATCCCTACCAGGAGCAGTAAGACCCAAACCAAGGAAATTGCCTAACTCTTCAAGCACAATCTCAGAGTCTGCAGTGAGTCATACCCAGGTCTGTCCGCAAACCAAACCCCGCTCAGCAGACATTATCCTCACTTCAAGCAGCTAAACGTCACAGCAGGGCTCAGCAGGACTGAAACGCTATCAGGTCAACGCCACAGAAAGCAGAAAGCATTCATTTTAGAAAGGACAACGCACCTAACGGGACCTGGGGTTGGACTGTTCCTTCCAAACAAGGACGTGCTCTGAGTTTCCTGCACACTGTACCTCCAAATCATCTCCTTAAACTACCAGCATCATTGCTTTATTATTAGAGCATAATATGATGCTTCCTTTACATTTTATTCTGTGAATTGGTAGCTGTGTATTGGTCTGTGCCGGACACCGTGGAGAATCGGTACTTGTAAAAATGACTGAATGCCCGCCTGCAATGTATGTGGAAGCCTATGTGTGTTGTGTGTATATGGGGGTAGGAAAACTTTTAGAAAATTTGAATATGAGTAAACTTAACAAGGTTTTCAGAGTTAAAAATAGAGTATACTTTCCTATGGCTAATTCACAGTTACTTTTGATTAAGGTATGGTCTCCATGAATCGAAATCCACTTGACGTAGCAAACAACTAGAACAGCAAGGCATATAAGCAGTGTCAAAAATAATCCTTCATTGCTCCATAGACACATCCAAACTCCCTGAGGGACTGAATTGCTGGGTGGAGGGCTGTGGCGACCATGATCTCGGGGAACATCTAGCTCAACTGGCATAACACAGTTTATAAAGACAGTGTTCTACATTCTACCTTGGGGAGTAGCGTCTGGGGTCTTAAAAGCCTGTGAGCAGCCATCTAAGATACTCCAGTGGTCTCACCCCTTCGGGAGCAAGGGAGAATGAACAGAACAGGATACAAGGAAAAAGATTAGTCCAAAGGACTAATGGACCGCAGCTACCAAGGCCTCCACCAGACCGAGTCCAGTACAACTAGACGGTGCACGGCTACCACCACTGACTGCTTTGACAGGATCACAACAGAGGGTTCAGGACAGAGCTGGAGAAGGATGTAGGAAAAAATTCTAACACACACACAAAAAGACCAGATTTACTGGCCTGAAAGAGACTGGAGAAATCCCAAGAGTATGGCCCCCAGACACCCTTTTTAGCTCAGTGATGAAGTCACTTCCGACTTTGACAGTTCAGCCGGGGATTGGACAGCCCCCATAAAACAAAATGGGACTAATGAGTCACAGCAGTCCAGGGACAAGGACTAGAAGGCAGAAGGGGACAGGAAAGCTAGTGATAAGGAACCCAAGGTTGAGTAAAGACAGTGTTGACATGTCGTGGGGTTGTTAACCATTGTCGTAGGGCAATATGTGTACTGTTTAATGAGAAACTATTTTGTTCTGTAAACCTTCATCTGAAGTGAGAATAGCAGCACAACTGGAAGAACATAATTGCTGTCACAGAATTGTGAATGCAGAAAATTTTGAAATGGTTTATCTTTGGCTATGTATATTTTTACCGAAAAAAAAAAAAAAAAAAAAGGGTCAAGAAGGGAGGGTGTTGACATGTCTTGGGGTTGTTAACCAAAGTCATAAAACAATGTGTGTACTGACTGTTTAATGAGAAACTATTTGTTCGGTAAACCTTCACCTAAAGTACAATAAAGAAAAATAATAATCCTTCTTCTTTATTTTGTTTTTAGTGTCAAATTCTTTTTCTGTCTCTTGGCTCTCACTTAGTTCCTTTCTAATTGGAAAGTATCCCTTTCAAGCTTTGTAATATTCTCATGAAATTAAGAACTCTCATATATTAAAAATTTTACAAATAATCATCGCTATAACTTTGGGAAATGAAATAAGAGAAAAAATAACTTTTTAAAATAACTTTTAAATAAAGTTTTAAATAATTTTTCCACTAAAAAGTGGCATTATTGAACAAACTATGAAGTATAAATTGTTAAATAATTCTTTAGATCTCCTGCCATATAGAAGCCCTGATGGCACAGTGGTTAACAGCTTGCCTGCTAACCAAAAGTTCAGCAGTTCAAATCCACCAGCTGCTCCTTGGAAACCCTATTGGGCAGTTCTATTCTATCCCATAGGGTCACTATGATTCAGAATGACTCAATGGCAATGGGCTTGGACCTGTCATATAAAAAGAGAATTACTAGAGTTCCGGCAAAATGGCACTCTAGGCAGAAGCACCACGCTGTCCCTCCACAGCAAAGATCCGAAAAACTAAGCTGAACAGAGAATACACCAATCCTGAAACCCTAAACCATCAAATGAAAAGATAAAGAACTCAGCCAAGCACCAAATGGAGTGAGAAAACTGACAGAGAACGGAGAGCGAGGAGAGATTCATGCAGAGGTCCTCTACCAGCTAACGCAGTATGGATTTGCCATCTTGGACTCCTATCAGAGACCAGCAAACGGGGGAAGAGAAAGCAGCCTCACGGAGCTTCCAGCAGGAGACAAAACAACCGGTAATTTGCGATATATGCTTTCCCACCCCCCACCCTTCTGCACCCCAACTCGGCCTCCTCTGCTTCCCGCAGCCACAATCTCTTGACCAGGAAACACTGCCTGCTTGGATTCCACACACCTGAACAGGTGGCTCTCTGAGTGCCATTTGTTGGCTGCTGGTGTTGCTTTTTTCTGCTTCTTTTGATTTCTTCCTTGCCTGTCACCACCTCCCCCTCCTTTCGCTCGAGTACCTCGCTCCGCGCACCATCTTTGCTACTTCCTGAGGGACTGCAGAGCTCCAGTAATTTGTGATATACACTTTCCCACTCTCTACCCTTCTTCACCCACACTCGGCCTCCTCTGCTTCCCGTGGACACAGTCTCTTGTCCAGAAACAGCAGCCCGCACTAGCTGGCTCTCTGAGTGCCATTTGTTGGCTGCTAGTGTTACTTTTTTTTTCCTGCTTCTTTTGATTTCTTACTTGCCTCTCGCCACCTCCCCCTCCTTTCTCTCGAGTACCTGGCTCTGTGCGACATCTTTGCTTCTTCCCAAGGAGCTGCGGAGCTCCGTTCAAGTGTGGAGCTGCTTCCTGGTCTGGGCTACCATGCTGGTGGGCTTCCGGGGCTTTTGTTCATTTGTTTGTTTTGAATTGTTTGTTTGTTTCCTTTTCCTTTTCTTGAGTTGGGAGCCCTTTCTGGCCAGGCAGAGCTGCGTGGCAAGGAGATCCCCCTTTGGCTTCCACAGACGTGAACAGGGAGCCCAGAGGGCATTTCTTTTTTCATTGTATTTTTTTTTCTGTTTCTTTGGGGGCCTTTCTTGTTCTTTTCTTTTTTTTTTTAACTTGTTCTGTTTTCTTTTCCCTCTTTTTCCCTTTTTGTCTTTCTTCATTGATCAGTTTCTCATATCTCTATATCTTCCTTCTCTTTCTGTTCCCTGAATACCTGGTGTTGTATACCTCTACGCCTTCTAGCCAGGCTGTACTGCAACACCAGAGAGCAACTTCCCCAGACCTCATAGCTGCACCAGTGGGATCCCTGGGAACTTCACGGTTCTTTAACCTTTCTGATTTTTATTTATTCATTCCTTTCTTTTCTTCCTCTTTCCCTTTCTGTTTTTCTCCATTTCATAGTCTCTCATCTCTCCACTCCAATGGCAAGCACCCCTAGCATTCTTTTTATTTTTTTGTATGTTTTTTGCTGCTGTTCCTCTCTCCTCTCTCCCATATCCATCTTAGCTCCACATATAACAATATCCCTGCTGCATCCTGCCTACCTGCACTGGGTGCTTGACATCACACCACCAAGCAGCACAGGCACGGCTGACTGGAAGCTGCCCTGCACTGATTACCGACCCACTCTGGTGGCTGTAGTAAGTGCCAAAAACAACCCGTCCCTGTAACTCCTCTTCAGCTAGACCTACCCTGCCATACCATATCTGAGTGACTGACCCTAACAGTTGGAGAAGGAGGCTAAAAGTATTGTGCCCACAGACAAGCAAACAACAAAGAACACACACAGTCTGCCTGCTCAGACATAGTCAAATTTCAAAAAAAAAAAAAGGGACGAAACAAACAAACCTACAATCAATAAATGAGAAAAATAACTACAGAATGCCCCGAAGACAGCAGACAATATCAAAACATTTTCAAAAACAGGACAGGATGGTTCCAGTAGGCATCCAAAATAAAACACCAGATGACTTTCCAGTGGAAGAAAAGACACTAGAACTAACTAATAGGGAAT